>NC_011912.2:1283434-1583434 GCF_000006355.2 Plasmodium knowlesi strain H | reverse complement strand
CACAACTTTCCCGTTTTCTCCTCATCATCGTTCTCCCTACACCATTTGTACATATCCCGCATTACCAGAAGGAAGGATAATATACTGTCCTTACTTAGTCTTGACGACATGTACAACTCCTTTATACATCTCTCTACATGTTCGTCTTTCACATTCAAGAGAATTCCTAACAACAAATGTAGGTGGATATCTTCCAGTGGGATAATATCCTCCCTTTTTCCCATTGCATACGAGGTGAAGAAAGCGGAAAAATCTTCATCCGGGAGGGATCCACTCAAGTTCATTTTTTTCTTATACGCATGGAATACACCTTGGTAGAACTCCTCTCCAAAGAGGTTAGGATAGTTTTCTGTGTCCTTCTGCACGGCGGCATAAAACGCCTTCAGTGATGCGCCTCTTCCTCGGATACCACGTTCATCTCTTACATCCTGCAGAAGGTAGTAACTGTATATTTCCAGAGCTGTTTTAGAGAGGTCGAAAAACTTGGTGCGTTCCTTCTTCATAAAATTGATGAGCTTCACACAAATGGTTAGCTGTTCCTCGACAGTTTCTTCAGTTGGAGGTGCTTCAAAATGTGCCTGAAAGGGGGGGGTTGATGAAATAAATATGCAAGTGCACATTATCGTGTAGAAACAGATCCTATGAATGTAAAGAAGGGGGTAAAACACAAAAGAATTGCAAGCGCAATTTGTGTAGAGTCGAAAGTGCTAAACCTGTATGTACCGTTTCTACGCTTACCTCCTGCAAGGACCTCGCCAGAGCATCACACGACTTCCCCCCCTTGGAGCAAATGAATGATAAGAGGTTCAAACTAACGTCCAGAGAGCTGAACAGGGCATCTCCCTCATGCGTTGCCTCTTCTGAAAAGTTCACTTTCTCCTTCTCCTTCTCCTTCTTCTGCTTTTGTTTCTCCTTCTCCCCAATTCTTCCCCACTTCATGAAGTCCATAAAGACGCAAAATACCCTCTCTAGCGAAAGGTCTTCGTCTTCCACTTCCCCCTGCGCCAAGAGAAACTCCAGAAGCCTCCAATGTTTCTTCACCATTCCAACAGCTTCGTAATTTCTTCCCTCCACGAGAAGGCAGGCGATTTTGAAGGTGCACTTTAAGGTTCGAATGAAGGCTATCCTGACAGGTGCATTGCTTTGGCTGGTTATATGTCCAAGACTATCCCCTTCTCCCCCTGGTGGGAACACCACCTCTTTCAGTTCCGTTAGAAGATTCAGAATGAAGTCAACCACGCCGTGATATTTGTGCTTGTAGCTAGGGTTGTGAACACACTGAGGGGATTCCCCCGAAGGGGGAAAGAGTGTTTCACATTCCATCGTATGGTCTGCCTCCAATTCCTTTGCCAGGTCGCCAGTGTACTCACTGAGCATGTCGAAAGAACTGAGTACTACTGTGTGTGTACATTTTGATAACTTGATAAAGTTGATATAGGTACGGATGAAGTTAGCCTCCTCCAGTTTCTCCGCAATTATTTTCCTCTTCAGCTCTTCAAACTGATCCTTGTCCTTACCGCCTTTACTTGGCTTCTTCTTGTGGCAGTAGTATATGTTGGAGAGGACCTCATATAGATGGTGTGCCCCCCCGAATGAGCATTTGTAGGTCGCTCCAATTTTCTGTGCAAGGATCGTTTCTAGTGGCAGGTGCAAGATGCTTTCGCTGAGTACGGTGTAGCAATCAGATTCGGAAAGGGAGTACAGTGCACCCACATCGTCACCTTGGCTGAAGCTTCTCCCCTGGGTTACCTCCTCTCTGAAGTAGCCAAGCAAATGGTGCAACAGGTCGTAGTACACAACTAGCGAAGACGACATGCCGTGGAGAAGCAAAAACAAAAATAAAAAAAAAAAAAAGAAAAAAAATTCTCGAATGTCATTTTTTTCAAAAATAAAAATGAACAAAGAAATGTTATAATTGAAAATGTCGTTCTTCACATTTTTGTTGTGCTTAATTAGGGACAAGTAACTTTTCAGAAAATTATCATTGATCATTTTTTTATTTTCCGAAAAAAAATACAACAGCAACAAGTGGTTTATATGTTTCATGATGTACTCATCTTTATTGCTAATGACGGAAGAAATATAATTGAAGATGGATATGTTGGCTTCTTCTTCATCAAAATCGGAGTAGTTCAGTTTATACTTCTTCAGCAAGTATATAATGTTGTACACTGATAGGAAGAGCATTTTCTTTACCCGCTCGTTGTCTTTATTTTCTTTGTAAATTGAGTTTACTGCATTGAAAAAGAGGTTAAACGTGCTTGCGAAGGCTGGGAACTCCTTCCGGATGAATTGTTTCACTGAGTTCACGTCTCTCTGATTTCGTGAGACCATTCCATCGTTCTCCTCCACGGGGGGAGTTGGCTTCCCCCCATTGTCGTCACATCCCTTAGCAATTCTCACCATCATGTACAAGAGGGACGGATAAAAACAAACCACATTGAAGAGGTACACACCATAATCGTAATCCTCATCGTTCTTTTTATTTTTCAAATTTCGTGTGACTTCCTCAGACAGGGGGCCACCAACATACTTGAGACAGTTATACAGGTTCGACAAATTCACCTTCAAATTTTTGATCACTCCGTACAGCTTGAGTTCCTCCTGCAGGCGTATCTTTCCTGGTTTCGTTTTTTTTTCCTTCACTGAATTTTGCTTGATTGCGTCTTCCACCCCTGTCGACTCTTGGGTCTTCCCCTTGGGGGGAAAAATGATAAGCAAAATTTCGCCTGCGATGTTTTTTACCTGTAAGAGGATGGGGAGTAAAGAGCAGTGTGGCAACTGGACCGATGCACTTCCGACACGACATGCATCCTAAAATGCCTCGCTCCGCATCACATCGTAGTGCCTCTCCCCCTGTAACATCCTCGCCTTACATTTTTGCTGTAGTCGAAGAGAGACACAAAGAGTGGCGGCAAGAACACACTCAGGTGGGCCTTGATCTTCGTCTTAACTTTCACTATAAATAGCTTGAGGCACAGGTTCAGGTCTATGAAATGGGGGAAGGAATTATTTAGAGTGAAGAGTGGCGGAGCAATGAGGCTGCGATCAAGTCTGTGGTCCGGCACAAGGGCAAGTAAAACGAGCTCCTTACTTTCCCTCAGGCCATAGTTCGGGTGATATATCAATTTTTTGTACACGCTAATGAAGGAGGAAAACAGGTGACTCACTTCGTCCTCATCGTACTTGCTGAGGTGTTGAATTAGTTCCTATGGGTATGTAATGGCAGGGATGATATACGGTATGGATGACACCAGTTGGAGGGGGGGATTAAGAAATCCACCGGAAAGACACCACAATAGATCATGCACAAGCAGCGATACAGATGCTGAGAAAAAAAAAAAAAAAAAAAAAAAAAAAAAAAAAAAAAAAACTGTCAAAATGGCTACTTACATTTATGGCCTTCAATTTAGTTTGTAGATTTTTCTTGTGCAACTTATTTATACAGTTAACAATTAACTGAGAATTCTTCGACTCGACTTCCGACAGGGCGTTCTGCGCGCTCTGCATGAAAATATTGGTCAATAGGGCATCTTTGCTAACTGTAGAGAGGGAAAGAAAGAAACACACATAGGTGAATATTTATGTTCGTACAACTGCATGTCCGTACCACTACATGTGCGTACAACTACATGTGCGTACAACTACATGTGCGTACAACTACATGTGCGTACACGTAGGACTACATTCCCCCTGAACGAGCGGTACAAGCATCACCCTGTGGTGGTACAATATATTTTGTTCACTTTCGGACAGGACAACGGTGATGCTTTGGACTGAACGAGTAGGAATTTTCCCAGTCCCTCTAACCACCCGTCGAAAATGAAACCATATCACTTTTTTGTGTTTCATATATATGTTCATATAATTTTACAGTAGTTCCCTTTCGGCATGTACTCCTCCTTCAACTTGACCACTTTTTTTTTCTTCATGGTTGATTGTTTGATTGGTTGATTAGTTGATCGATTGGTTGGTTCGTTGGGGAGGCGCAATTATTCCTTCGTGGCGACTGCTACGCCGCGAATACTGTGCCACTTCATGGGCTTCTCCCGATCCCCCTTGGTGCTAACCGATCAACCGTTGCACCAGGGTGTCAAACAACAGAGGGGTCTAAACAGGCGCAAATGGGATAACCTCCGATTCGCTAGCTACGCTAAATTGGATTGTGAGATTCATAGCGCTTCACCTGCGTGGGATATACCGCCTGGATGACATCCCCTTTTTGGCATCAACGTGTGATGAGAGTTTCTACCTCCATTTGTTCATTTGTTTATGAAAGGAGGTTCGCTCAAGGAATTATGCAACAGGGAAATGTTCACATGTCACGTGGTACTCCAGTGTAGCGTTTTTTTTTTTTTTTTTTTTTTTTTTTTCTGCTTTCCCCCGTTGGTGGAATGTACTGATGCATGAATCATGGTCCTGTGTTACTTAGGCACGTTGCGCACTTCAACATACCGCACCTCCGCGTGGTCGCCTTCTTCAATTTAGGAGTACTCATAAAAAATGAGTTACAATCACATGGGCGTATTCATTCGTGTTGCCTGTATTGCAGTCTTTCACTTATCTTAAAATTTAAACGCCCATGTAGGGCTAAGTGCGTCACCTTCCCCCTAACCCTATCAACATCGTAATCACTTCAACACAAATTATTGCCAACGCTCTTTGGAGCAAATGCAAACAATGATGCCACACGTCAGAAAAAAGTTTACCATGCTCATCAGTTTTCTTATTGATACGAAAACGCATAATTTTATGGAGACATAATTTTCCTGTTTTCTTTTTTTTTTTTTTTCTTTTCTTTTTTTTCTTTTTTTTTTTTGTGTAACGGGAGAATAACATTGTGAATTGCCACAATGAGGGAATTCAGGAAATACAATAATAGTACGTCACGAGGGAAAGAGAAAATGGCGTGGAGAGAGCATCGGTGGAGCGAACCACGCGGATGAATCGGATGAATCGAATATAGCGAACGATGAAGACGCGCCCCCTCTAGTCAATAAATTCCCCCACGAAGGGATAGTTCCTACCATCTGCACAGCTAATAACATTCTTCTTTTTTTCTTTGCTCCCCTTTTAGACAATCATCATCACCGAAAACACTACCATAGACAACACGGCGATTATAACAACTCTCACGTAATGATCCACTAGAGGGGAATTAGAGATGGGCCCCAGTACCCATCCGGGGATGCATCTACCTGTCTACACGCCGCGCGCCGAGCACGGCCAACAGGATCAACAGATCAACGAAATGAACACTGCTCCCATGAATTTCCCCCCTCCCGTAGAACGAAGAATACAAGACGAACACTCGTCACAACAGAATAAACAAGTACAACAACAGGAATTCCTACCAGGTAGAGACACGCCCGAGTGCATGTGTACACCTCTAATGGACACTGGAAAGGAAAATTGCCACGACAGACCACTTCACCATCGACATTCGACACGTAATCACCGCTCTCCCTTTATTTGTGCCTTTTTTGTTTGCCCCTGCAAGTACCACGATGAGCGAGACAGCCAAGTGCGTGTGAAAATTTCAAACCTGGATTATACCATCTCGAAGAACGACTTAGTGGTACCATCAGCCCTGGCGTCTGCATTCGCGTTGGCCATAGCAATGTCCTTCCACCACGTGACCATTTGGTTTCACTACATGGTCATTTGCTTTTCCCCCTTGACAAGTTACTCACCCCCCCCTCCCCCTTTTACAGGAACTGTTTAGCAATGTGTGTAAAGTTGTGAATGCCTGGATAAACTACGACCACACGGATAGATCGGATGTAATTTGCACTGATGAAATGGAAGAGGGGCAAACATGGTGGCAGTGTCCCCCTTCCCCCTTCGCATGTGCCCTTTTCCCCATTTGAACATGTGTTCACAAACACACCGCTGATCCGCACACCCATTTTCCTCCGCTCAGGGCACAGGCGTGTGCGTTTTCGAAAACATCAACGACGCGCAGAAGGCCATAGACAAATACGACGGTTAGCTGGGAATGGAGGAGAAGCAGTTTCTTTAAAGTGGAAAACTGCAAACACGGATGGGAAAGAGGACATTCCAACTGTTCACACATCTTTTCGCCATCCGCATAACTGTTGTATTTTTTTTTTTTTTTTTTTTTTTTTTTTTTTCCCTGCGCAGGGTCGGAAATCGAAGGAATGGCAATTAAAATGGAAATAGTGCAGAGGAGAAATTATGGCTACAGAAAGAAGTACAAAAGTAGATGCCCTTGGTAGGAGGGCTGCTTTGTGCTCCCCCCCCACGGGGGCCTTAATCATTTGTTGTCATGTTGCCAAACGTTTTTATTTTATTTTATTATTTTTTTTTTTTCTCTTCTTCACGGGGACAGCAGTCCTAACTTTTTTTTAAAATAATGCACACATACAAAAAAAAAAAAAAAAAAAAAAAAAAAAAAAAGAGACGTCAATTTGGCTACTTTCTTTTTTTTTTTTTTTTTTTTTATGTACGTTTTAAGTGTAATTTCTCCAGGGGGGGTGGAATGAACGGGGGGAGTTCGTCCGTCGTCCCACGGTTCGCCCGTGCAGCTCCTCAGCAGTGTTTTTTTTTAACACGCAAACTGACGCGTCTTCCCTCCGTTGGAGATATCCCCCTTGGACAATATCTTAAGGCGCGCCCCAATTCATGTATAGCTTGATCGAATTAAGGAGTTCCTCCGAAATGTCATTGCGCATCGAAATGATGTTCTCCACTTCACTGGCACTCAAGTTATTCTTGTTTTCTTCGTAGAAATCCTTAAAATCTTGTAAATCGTTTATATTCAGTAATTCGCAAATTTCCAACAACTTGGCGAACTCCTTCTTCACGTTGATACTGGTGAGGGATGTAAAGAACAACATGAGGTTTCTGATGTCGTTGTCTAATTGGACACAACCGTACAGGCTAAATTTCTTCGTGCGCACGATTCGCTCGATGTATTTGCAGATCTATAAAAGGAAAAGGGGGAAATATATGGTGCATGAATATGTGTGTGGGGGGGAATGGCCGCCTTGGCTAAGTCACTAGGGGTACCCAAGCACATATTAATATATAAAACAATGTATGTACCTTCTCCGCCAACAAGCCAATACATATTTGGAAGATGTTCTGGTTGAAGTAGAGTGAAATGTGGTAAGTAATCAACTTCATTCGGTTCACCAAGCCATTAATGTAGGGGTCGTTGAGTTGGTAGTACGCGTACTGCTCACTCGATATATCAAAGTTCACACTTTCGATGATGACGAGCTGGCCAATAAAGTGCACCTTCAAAATGTTCAACAGATTTTTACAATTTTCCACACTGAGCTTTTCAAAGTCACTAAGTAGGTTGTCGTAATTCGCAAACGAGTTGGTAAACATGAGAAGATAATTCTGCGTTTCCTTCTGCTTCTCCTTTTCTTTCTTTTTTTTTTTATCTTTTAAAAATTTGTCCAGAAAATATTCATGGATGAATTCTTTTAAGTTCTGTATGTATTGGTGGCAGGAGTCTATATTGTTCACGCAGTGGGGGTAGCTGAACTTGGAGTTGATGGTTTGGCTGTCCATATTTTTCCCTTCACACAGAGGGTTGAAGAGGCTCTCATAGTGCTCCGGCGTCAGGTATTCATAGATCCCCTTGCTCTTCGCTTCGCTACCAACCGAAGGGTGCTCTCCACGTGAGCAGTTATCACTACCACCACCCACGCGTAACGCACTATTACGACCAACACTTCCACTTGGAACATCATTACGACCTGCCCCCCCCTCCGACGTTTCACTCCTCACGTAGCTGAGGGAACTAACAAAGTTCTGCGCCAGGGCCACCGTTCGGCTGTTTCCCTGACCCTCCTCCATGTAGTTCGTCTCATCAATGCTCTCCAGAAGAGCCCTAAAGGAGAAAGGCTTCAAATTTGAAACATGGTGAATAAAGGCGGCATATATACTTTTGCTCGTTTTCAAATTTTCACTCAGGTAGTTTTTCAAAGTGCTTCCAATAAACAAAATAATGTGATTCACCAAAACGCACATAGTATTAATGTCGTTCATATTTATACTCCTACACACAGACTTTTGGAAAATGAAAAACGCATCATCCAGAAGGGTGGATGTATACTCATTGCTACTACTACAGTTCATCATAATATTTTCGAAATTTGTCAAATCTTCGTAAACATTTTTTGCATCTTTTCCCTTACTCTTCTCATCATCCATTAAAGACAACATAATATCGTCCGTTAGAACGAATGCCTTATCGATGCAATGCTTGGTAAACATTATCTCATAATCTATGTATGAACATAAGCAGTCTTGTATACATTTTATGTAAGGCAAATTTTTAAACAAGCCTGACTGTTCAGAAAAAATATCTTTATTTATGAAGCTAGCCAAATTGAACATGGTATCCAATTTTCGGAATTTTTCTTCACCAAATTGATGTAAAAATTTCTTTATGTTTTGAAAATGATAACATAGTAAGGATAACATCTCTACGTTTTTGTCCAACTTGGTTAACTCATTGTAATTATCGATCCGGAGGAGCTGGGTCTGACTGCAGAAACTTGAGCATATGGTTTTTACAACTTTATTAAAAAGTAGCTCAGCCTTTCTGTTGTAAATAATATAAACTAGATGATCTCCAAGGAGGTTCTCCAAAAAGGTGTTGTGTCTGTATAGACAGGCGTATGTACCTTTTATGCACTCCACGTACACACTGTCTTCCGTGCTCACTACTTTCCTTGTTAGAAGGTCCAGCTGCTTGTCCACTTCTACCTCTACCAGCTTCATGGCCACACGGCACACGAACAGGTATTCCCCAAAGTGCAGAAGCTGATCCTCCAAGGCGACACTAGCGGGGAGTATCTGTTCGTGCTTGTCACCGTGGTCGCTAGTCTGACTACCCACCACGCTCACATCGTCGTTACTTCCCAACCCGCTTGCATTATCGTGGCTTTCCTCATCCGATCCCACATCGGATCGAACATCTGGTTGCTCACGGTCTCCATCAGAAGAGCCCCTTTTCTTTTCTCCCTCTTCACTCTGCTTCTCCTTATCCCTCTGACTACGAAAAATATTCAAGTATAGGCCTAATTTTGTCCTAACCCCATCCATGTCCTTCAGCTTTATGCACTCACAGATTTCTTCCTCGATGAGACCCTTCACATGGTCGTAGTACGCGTTCAACAATTTTATGCTCTCTTCATCTGTCTGACATATCTGCGCATACGCCTGTGCTTGCGCATGAGAGTGAGAATGTACATCGTTATTCTGTTCCGGGTTATCCTCTGACAGCCGCCTTTCTCTATGCTGGACATAGTTAATTATGTCCCTTTCAATGACTGAATTTTCGCTGTTGAGGAGGGCGCCACCCCCCTTGGTGTGGTAGGTATGGCCTGAGGAATTCCCTTCATGGGGGCTGCTTCCTCCGTTTGGAATGGTCCCCACCCGCAGGAGATGGGACCGACCATATCTATACAGACACCTCCTTACCTGCAAAAAGTGGTTCAGAGGCTCAATGGCATCTAGGTAATTCCTTCTTACACAACCCTCCACCTGTTTTATATAATCCTGAAGTTGAATTTTTAACGTAGTATATTCGTATGACGAGTTAACATTCGATATGATCTTATAGATCCTTTCCATCTGCGAAAAAGCATCATAGTTGCACTTCTCCCTAAGGGAATTGTTAATTTTATTGATCTTCTGCTTAAACAACAAGTGCTTCTTCACCTGTATGTTTATGTTGTCGATGTTGTTTACGAGGTTTTCCTTCTCCTTCTGTTGATTCAGCCTTATTTTTAGGTCGTACTTGTTCCTCAGGATGTCCAGCTTTTCAATGTACTGGTTGATTCTTTTTATGTTTGATTCTTCATCCTTCTCGCCATCGTATCCTTGCGAATCATGGGATTCACACGAGCTGCTTGAGTCAGAGGTGTCCTCTTCTGGGTCACTCACCTTAGCCCTATCAGGATGAACTCTCCATTGATTCCCCTCGAGATGATTCCACCATTCGTCACTTTCACTGGATTCTCCGCTCGAAAACGACTTCCCCGTCATCGTCACTGCAGCGCTTCGATTTCGTTAAGCATGGGGCCTCCTATTCCCTTCGCTAAAGAGGAGACTTCTCCTGAATCTGTTGCATCCCGGTAACTCTTCCAGAAGGAATTACCTCTTCGTCGTAAGGCGGATCCTCTCACCAAAGCGGACGTCTTGATCTTCTTAGGCAAAAAAAAAAAAAAAAAAAAAAAAAAAAAAAGGTAAAGCGGACGAAAAGCTCCTGAGGCAACAAAATAATTACCAAAGGTTTAGTTAAAAATGGCTCCCATAATGTTGTAAGGTCTGCAAAACATTTCTTGCTCTAGGTTCACGTGAAAAGAGGGGGGAAGGCGATCCCGCAAAATGACCATCCAAAGTGCATCGCACAAAGGTCTCGCACTGCATACAATGTTGGGTAGCCAAAATGTGTACCGCGTTCATCCACGAGATCCCTTTAACGGTACCCCTGCATAAGAGGTCCGGCAGGGAATGTAAAATGAGTGCATTGAAAAGGTGACAATACTTGCGACAATGGTGTAATAAGATTAATGGTGCATGAGACCTTCCAGGACCCCCAATTTTCGCCGAAAAAAAAAAAAAAAAATTCTACCTCTTCACCCACAGGGGATAAATTTGGGAGGTCACCTTTTTTAAATTCAAGTCCAATGACTATCCTCTACACACGCTCAAGTGCCCTGAACAAATGTGTTACCTTAAAAATGGCTGTTTTTTTTTTTTTTTTTTTTTTTTTTTTTTTTTTTTTTTTTTCGTGTTCATACGGTTTTAAGCAATTATGAAAAAGTGAGTAAGAGAACAACACCACAAAATGGCTAATTGTGGGGAGGGGAAAACTAACGAAATTTCACAGAAGCATGAAGGGTCTCTATACCCGTATGCCCATTCGTTCCCATTTGCGTAATACCTATGTTGGTATTAGAACATTTTGTAAAGACGCCCCCGCCTTTTTCGTGTGGGGGGAAGTTTCCCCTTTCGGTAGGGGCAACAAAAAAATGCCTGAACAGGTCAGGTGATAATTTTCCCCAAAATAACAATAACAAAATCTGTGTGTGCATATAATATACCCATTTCATGTTATCCACACACAAAAAAGGTGGGAAATATAAAAATACAAAAACATGTGCTGTCGTCAATATTGCCATGCATTATCGAACTTTTGACAATGTCCCTGGCCAGTTTAGTACAATCTTCTTTTGTGAGCATATACTTATGCATCATTTTGTTTATGTTCCTTTGGGGGGTACTTCCTGCGGTGGTTGTCCACAACTCCCGCATGTTGTATGTTCGGTACAATTTCCTCACCTTGGTATATACGGATTTGTTTTTTTTTAAAATGTTGAATACGAAGTGCGGGTTTACGTACTCGAAAACGCCGTCTGAGGCAATGATCAACAGGTGGAAAAAGTTCCTCCGTTCTTTCCGGCATAAATAATTTTCATTCATGGAAACATTCTTGATGTTAATGTAGGGTGCAAAACGCTCGTTTATCTGTACAGCGAAGTTTTCTTTTTTCCTCTCCACCTGGTGGGCAAGGACGTTACTATCGGGTGCGCCGTCCCTGTAAATTTTTAAACACAATCCAGTGGGGGGGTGTCTTTCCCCGGAAGGTTGACGCCATTTAGGGAGCACCTCTGCTCTGTTCACAATGGTATTACACTGTATATTAGCAGGGCGTTCCGTGTGCGTCTTCCCCCCTTGGCGTTCTCCCTCCTCAGAGTCCAAAAGGACAATCTGCCTAATGGGTCCAATCTTGCCATAGCTACTGAGGAGGTAGCTCCTCCTGCACGTCCCGCAGAACTTATTCAAGTATAGATAACGAATCATATTCATCAAATTGATGTTATTCATGTCGTATTTGTATACATTCGAATCGTTGGACAAGATGAAATTCCCAGTGCAGTACTTCCTCTTCAAATCGTAGTCTCCAATAACTCTGCATGGATGTAGGCACCCGTCCACTCTATTATATTTTATTAAATCATTGGATAAATTTCCTATGTTTATTTCCTTCCCATGTTCTCTTAGTAGGTACCCATTAAGCATTATGATTTGTTTGTTCAAATGGCTATCCATCTTAGTCTTATCCAGATTATCCTTTTTCTTCGTCTTCTTCACATTGGAAAGTTCCTCCATCTGCTCTTCGTCCTGCAGATCCCTTAGAAATTTGTCCCCAGTAAGCCTACTAGCAATAGAGGAAGAGTTTCCATTTTCATTCCGCTTCTCCGCAGGGTTGTGCCCTTCCCCTCTGCTCACTTGCCTACCTGCTAACTCCTCACACAGGTGCATTTTATACATCCGCAAGTACTCCATGTAATTATTGCAGTTGTGTTCACAGTTCAGCTCGTTGTAGGAAAAGGAGTTCGCATTAATGACGTATGCCTCGTACTCGCGATCCAAGTCGGAGTCGCTGCCAACCTGATCAACAGCTCGCTGCGTTTTCTTCTTGGGCTTTCCCCCTCTTCGCTTCTTTCTTCTGGTACAGTTTTCCTCCTTCTCATCCTCCACTGGCGTTTCCCGACTGTATTCAAATCTGTCCAGGTGGAAGGTCATCAAGGCGCACCTGCTATCCCCTGTGTTATTCACATAAAGGTAGTTATCCCTCAGGAGTATGTTAATAATGCAGGACCCCGCATAGCTTCTACTCTTCTCTCTTGCACATTCACGATGATATAAAAAATCCAACAGGGGGTGTAGTATCTTTAGGGAGATATGGATATTGAAGAAGGTGTGAACGAGGAGGTAATAAAAAATCTTATGCACATTTTGAATTAAAAAGTGCGAAGTATGTGAATCTCCATGACCGTCGCATATGGTAAACAAGTGCATGTCAAAGTTGTCCATCCCTATATGTTTAGAAGATTCATCAGAGTGTTCTTTATTCGATTTCGATTCCTTCTTGGCAATGAAGCGAGCGTAATATTGTTCAAAGAGATGCCTTCGCATCTTTTCCATCCACATTTTCCACTCTCTCGATCGCAGCATCTTCTGTCTCTTCCGCCTGGGGAAACTTGGA
This sequence comes from Plasmodium knowlesi strain H, assembly GCF_000006355.2. NCBI lineage: Eukaryota > Apicomplexa > Aconoidasida > Haemosporida > Plasmodiidae > Plasmodium > Plasmodium knowlesi. The sequence goes on along the minus strand of NC_011912.2, from coordinate 1,570,392 downwards.
GAGAACTTTTCCCTTGTGTCCCATTCATTCGGGGCATTCTCTCTCGTGGAGCATTTCTCCAACTCATCCTTCCACATTTGCAGCTTCTTCGAGTTTTGGTAAGTATCCACATCGGAATGAGAGCGAAAGTGGAATTTTCCTCCATTGTCTTCACTCCCTTCTTCAGTTAAAGGACCCCTCTGTTTATCATCCTTTCTAAAATTTCTTCCATACATTGTCTTTTCCCCTTTTTGGCTAGCTGCAAGTAGGTTGAGCATTTTTTTTTCTGACCTGTTCAGGCAAAATGGATATTTCAAGGAATAATTCGTTTTCCAAAATTTCAACAAAAATTCGTTCTCCATGTTATCGTACTTCAGGAGATGTCTGCATGTTTTGCACCTCGTTAGATAGTCGCCCAATGTGCCATAATTGTTTGTCGTGTTTTCCCTTGGGGAGGAGTCACTCTGATAGTTTTCGCTCTCTCTGTGGATGGAATCCTGTATTCGTCCCCTTAAACTGTTAATGTTGTTCATTTGCCTAGAAGTTGGGAAGACAGGAAAATTCGCATCCGCAGTTGTAGTCGCAGTTTGACCGGCGATTGCACCCGTTGCCGCACTGCATTTTCCCTCGTAACGCGTATTTCCATTATGAGGAGAAAAATTCACGTAATTAAATTCGTCTGAACAGGTGGAGGAGGTGTCAGCGCTCATCCTGTGGTACGATTCATTTTTTTTTTTCTTCTTCCCTCTCCATTTGTGTACACCATGGAGATAGCGCATGTAAGCACGATGCCACATGTGACCCTTCTGGGCATTCACATATTGGCACTTTTTACAAATCTTACAGACGAACTTATAGTAATGGGAAATGCGCAAGTTAGGATTGTGTGTTTGATAGAATTCTTCCCCTTGGGCATCTAACATTTGAACTTTTTCTCTCCATTCGGTTAAATATTTTAACTGTAGTTTCCTTATCCCATCTTCCACACCATGTATATTCTTTCGTACGCTTTTTTTCTTACTTTCTTGTTTTGGTCTACTCCCTTCTTCGTAGAAATACCTGCAGATCATATCGCTGTCGTGATAATCAGTCGGTTGGCTTTCCCCCTGGAGGTGATACACTGGCAAGACGGGTTTTAAGTAGACCTTACAAGTGTCTCCATTTGAACGTTTTCCGGGAGGATTAAATTCGTTTCTATGTCCAACGGATTTAGCCTCCCGAGCAGAGTCATCCCTATCGCGAAGAATTGATGGATACATGGAAAACCTTTTTAATACTTCATCGAAGAGATTATACTTCCTTTTCCTGTTTCCCATTCGATGTATGAGTTGTTCCACCTCCTTTTGTATTTTATAAGAGCTGAATGAGGCATGCGAACATGTATCCTCATTGTCATGATACTTTCCCTTCTTGCTGTAAAATCCATAACTGAAGGTGAAAGATTTGTTTGTGCTTTCCCTCGCACTTTTTTTTTTTTGGCACTCATTTATGCAAATACCCTTGGAGGGAATATCCTCTCCTGTGTGTACCCCCCTTGTGACCATAAAACAGTTGTAACATTTTTTTCTCCCCAACATGTATGTACAATTGGCATAATTTCGCACCTGAGTTGCTAGACAATCAGCCATGGAGGAAGGTTTGTCTCCTTTGAGGGAGCCATATCTGCACGATCGCTGATTGCCTTTATAGGAATTCACGGGTTCCCCATCTAAATGGTCATCATGGAGAGACTTAAAGGCGGCAGATTTTTTTCCCCCCATTTTTTTGTAGTCATCAATTAGGGATACCTTCCTATCCGATGATGGGGGATCATCCAGGGGAGTTACCTTCCTATTATTTTTCATAAAATAGTAATTGCTGCGATAGGAATGGTTGATTTTACTGTCCATCTCCGTGACGATACCACCTTCGTTATTCAACTTTCCAACCGTATCATTCGAAAGGAATTTCCACAACTTGGTTGGTGTCTTTCCTACTGAGGAGGAGCACATGGATATACCCTTCTTCCCATGTCTCCTTATCCTAATCCCTTTATTTTTCCGTTTAATTTTCCCTTCACATCTCTTCCTATCTTCTGTAAAGTCTATGTCGACATTTGTAACTCTTTCATTCCTCGGGATGAGCACATTTTTCGTGTCCGTCTTCCTCAGTAAGATATCACATCGTTCCTCAAATTCGTCACCGAAGAGGGAATCCATGTCGCTGCTTTCTGTGGAACGATGGAGGGCATGTCCCACGCGGTGAGTGAGCTGCATGGGGGAGGAGGCCTCCGAACCTCGCGGCGCGCACAGTTGGTTGCACAGTTGGTTGCACAGTTGGTCGTACAGTTGGTCGTGCAGTTGGTCGTGCAGTTGGTCGTACTGTTGGTAGGTCTCCTTGAGGGGGGAATTTTGTTACCACAGAAGATGATTCCCTCACTACAAGTCGCACCCTCAATTTGACACGAAAACCTACGAGAGGGGGTGGCGTGGGAGAAGGCGCACCTATATTTCCTCCCCCCTTCTTGTGCTAACTGGAAGAAGACCACCCGCTTAAGAATTTCTGCACCGTTGAGACTTTCTCCAAAAGGGCTCCATACTCGGGAGGCTCCCCGGTAGTAGTAGTACTAGTTGTTCTTTTAAGCCGGCAGAAGGAAGTTGAACAAAGGAAACACTTTCCCCATGATAAGGACGAATGAACCTACCGAGGGCTAGCGCGAAAAAGTGGAAAACTGGAATTGGTAATTTTTTCTGTCCCCTCCCCTCCTATGTATATTCTCCCCATTCCCAAATTGTGCAATCACAATCAGTGGAATATGAGCACATGAAGAGGGGGGGGGACTTATCTTCCCTCCGTCGTAAATGCTTCAGTGGCTAACAAATCGCAGCAGGTGGTAACTCCGTTACGTGCGCCAAAAGACGCAGGAGAGTGCTGCTTTCCCTGGAAAAAAAAAAAAAAAAAAAAAAAAAAAAAAAAAAAAAAATTTCCTCAAGGAAGCTTCAAATCATAGGAGAGCAGATCGAAGTTGGGGGCTCTGCTTCTTATTTTTATTTTCATTATTATTTTTTTTATTATTATTATTTTATTTTTTTTTTTTCTCCTCATTTTGTGTGCACCCGTGTATGTAATTTTATCTTCCATTAGCGCGATGTGCTCGGTTAGGCGACTAAAGGTTCCGCTTCGCGGAATACATACCGCTAATTCATTTATTTATTTTTTTTTTTTCCAAAGAGGGGAACAACGTACGTACCAGGCTCTTACGTAATTGTGTAATGTCATAAAGGAATATTTTTTAAGACGACCTCCCTCCCTTTTTTTTTTTTTTTTTTTCTACAATGTAGAAATGCGTGCCACTTTTTCGTGTACATACCATGGAAGGATTCTCATTTTCATTTTCTCTTCCTCTTTTTCCCGTTGCACTGTTGGAAAATGCGGCTATCTTTCCGCGCAGTTTTTTAGCGGCCAAAATGGAGAAGAATCATTTACGTTTGTGAGCACGTACGTATGACGTCCCCACCCTTTAGAATGTTCCATATTTATGCGAATTATCAACCTCTATACTTTTTCTTTTTTTTTTTTCTTTTTTTTTTTTTTTTTTTTTTTTGTACCCGCGTCCATCATGCAACAGCAGAACAAGAATGCATGATATAACTGTGTTTGCATGCATAGGAAGGAACCTAAATTTATGTCACCATTTCTTAGAGGGCGCTTGAAGATTCGACCTGTGCCTGGCGCTCATTGTGAATTACTGCAAATGAGAAAAAATCGGGTTTGAAAGGATAGTGGAAAAAAATGCAACTAAATGCAACTGAGGCAACAGCATGGTGCCCATCCCGATAGCGCTAATTTTGTTCTGCCATTTCGACATCACTTTTGCGATATATTATTGCTGCATTTTTTTTTTGCAGCATATTTTAGCATATTCTGCACGTTTGCGCCACCTTTTGTGGCAATTCACTACATCTTCATTTCATTTATATGCCCACTGCATAAAATACTCCGCAGAACATCGCAAAAGGGGATTTTTCCAACCACTCTCCTTTCGACCCCTTGAACCATGAATACCAACGCGAGTAGGGAAAACATTATCTCCATTCAGTCCCATGTGCTCGATGGATTTTGCGGAAATAACATCGCTTCCTTCGTGTTAAGGAGGAGGGGGCACGCCCCCAAAATCTTCAACACGGTCCAGTACTACTCCAAGTACAAGCACGTGGGGTTTGAGATGAAGCAAGAGGAAATGCAAACCATTTTGGGCGCACTGAAGGCAGACCTGGCCGCCATGGAAAGTGGCAACCGCGGCAAGGGAAACCATAGAAGTGGCGTGTACTTCTTGACAGGTTATATAAAAACGAAGGAGTGCGTCGAAACAGTGATGAGCCACATCTGGGAGCTGAAAAATGAATACAATGAAAAAAGGGACAAGCAGATGGATGGTCATTTGGATGCACCCTTACCAATAGAAGGAAAAATGAACGGCGATGCTACCAAATGGCATAACGGTAATTCCTGTGCAGATGATTCCTTCTTGGGAAAACTACTGAGTGTAGACTTCCTCTGGATTTGCGACCCAGTAATGGGAGACAACGGCAAGCTATACGTCGATAAGGATGTAATTTTTGCGTACAAAAAGTGCATTCCCTTTGTGGACATCATGACCCCCAATCAGTTCGAGTTAGAGTTACTATGTGACTGGAAAATAAAGAATGAGAACGACGTAACTACATGTATTCTTTTTCTATTAAACAGAGGAGTGAAATTAATTGTCGTAACCTCTGTGCAGTACCCCTTCGATAAGGACCACCTGTACTCATATGTTGGCTACCTAAACAGCCAAGGAGAGCTAGTCACCTTTAAGTATAAAATAATTAGGTTCGATTTTAATGCGTGTGGCTCAGGCGATTTGTTCGCGGCCCTGCTACTCTCCTTCGTCATTAGACACCGTGGAAATGTCCGGTTGATTGTTTCGAAGGTTTTGAACATCGTACATGTAAGGAGAACCCCTTGTGTGAAGTTTCACAGCGAGGGAGGAAAAATCAACTGGGCAATAGGAACCTGTCCTGTTTTCCTCCCCCATTGAATAAACAGACAAGTGATGAGGCGCGTCCCAAGCGGCCTTCACGCATTTATATATATATATATATATATATATATATATATATATATATATATATATATATATATATATATTATTTTGTGCATAATTTTTTCATGAGCACACCTTTTCCCCTTTTTTTTTCTTTCTCCCTTTCAGAATGTGATAAAGAACAGTCTAAGCTCCGGGGAACTGAACATAATAGGTACATCTTTTGCGCGCAAGAGATTGCGCGATCATGCCTACCGTTATATGCGCTCCCACGATTGTAACACATACCCCCTCCATTCGGTCACCCTTTTAGAGAACCAAGATATAATCGCCTGCGACGGACTTTGTGGCAACTTCATTAAGGCGGAACCCGTTTGTGCAACTCATCTCACACCCTAAATGTGGATCCAACCTGCCCTTGATTATACCCCCTATTTTTTTTTTTTTTTTTTTTTTTTTTTTTTTGTGTGTAACAGCATGTTGAAAAAAATAACATGTTCATTTTATAACAGCAAAACGTATTCATTTGTTCGAATTTGTGTGACAAAGTTATCTTTCATTATCGAAAGTGGTCAATTCGTTATATGTATATTGGCACAAAATGGCAAGCGTGTCCTCCGATTTAAATTTGTATTCATATATATATATATGTATATATTTTTTCTTGCCATTTTAGCTATTTCCTTTTTTTTTTTTTTTTTTTTTTTTATGACTCGTTAAGGTAAATCGTTTCGAGAAAGTGGGAAAAAAAAAAAAAAAAAAAAAAAAAAAAAATTGCCGTAAAAAAGTGAATCATCTTCCCATGAAGATAAATCATGCTTTTTCTTCCCACTTAAAACACGCATTTGTATATACATATATAGATATTTAAAGAACTGCATACCTGCGCAGTTTTCTTTTCATCTCATGGTACACCACAAGTACAGTTTGTCCCGCTACCCGTGAAACATTTACACGACTTTGCCAGAGCACATTTATGGGAATCCTGCCCTCCTAAGTCCCCTCCTCTTTTGGGCTATTCATGTGGAAAATTGCCTGACTAAAAAAAAAAAAAAAAATGTCCTATGGCTGGCTAACTGAAAGTACGTTATTCGGGAAAAAAGAAAAAGTCATTGAACTAGGCAAGGACAAGTTATTCAACGAAAGTAAAGATAATAAGAAAAGCGAAAATAGCATCGATCAGCTAAATGGAATTGTTAATTCGTATCTCCAAAATGTGAAGGAAAGCAAAAAGAATCAATTAGGGAGGAAAAAGGTAACCTGCAAAGAGGGACCAAGATGGGAACATGGTGTCATCTACCCATAATGCATACTTCACCCCAACGTGGACATGGGCAAAATTCTCCTCCAAAAGAATTTTCTACGTAACATGAAAAAAAAACAACACACATGGGTAGTCCCTCACTTGTGCAGCCCCATTGGGTACACATTTCTCTTATTCGTTCTACCCACACGTTGCTTCACTTAACATCGTTTCACTTTCTCTTTTTTCTCGCACACTTCGTAGCTCAGTTATGAAGACAAACTATACAATGCAAAAAATGACGGCGTGGAAAAGCGCAACAAACAAGACAGGAAAGACACCTCGGTGAAGAAACAAATAAATAAGGTGAAAAAATATGAAGAGCTGAAAAGAGGGGGACGCAACGACCCCAAGTGTTTAGTCAATTTCGAATCCAAGAAACAAATGGAAAGTGAACTGGAAGAAATTCGAAAACTCAAAGCGCAGAGGAATGGCGAAAAGTATGCACAAAGCTAAGGGGGCAATTTATACAATTTGTGGTAGATCAAAACGGGACGTGCTTAGGAAAGATGGATGATTTGTTGAGAGTACCCACCGTTCCGGGGAAGCATCATTTTCTGTGACCCCTCTTAATGATGGTGATACCCCTTCTCCTTTCCCTTCGGGATGTAACGTTTGGCCATGCTGTAAACGCGCAAAAAGTCGGAGTTTCGACTAAAAGGAACAAAAAACACACGTAAAAAGTAACCCCTTTTTTTAAAAAAATTCGCGAATTACTATGCAGGCGCTTTGTTGATAAGGTTTCCACGTCCGAACCTTAGTAACGTCCTCGCATGGTTGTAAGGGCACATATTTATGCATTAATATCAGTTTCAATTTTTTTTTTTTTTTTTTTTTTGTCTGTCCATTATTCATTCCTGATTTTGTTATCACCCCCCTCCGCAGGGGCACCATTTTAAGTTTTTTAGTTACAAATTAATTCAAAAATTGTTAGAAGTTTGACCGGTGTATGTTTTTTATTTCTCCATCCCCTTTTGCATTTCCCCCTTGGAGCAATTTCTTGGATGCATAGGAAAAAAGGCTTTCCCCTTCTTCCCCCCTCCATGCGAGAAAAAGACAAATGTGCCAGATGGGCAGTTCACTTTTGCGCGCGTCAGGCGTTCGCTCTATGCACCCTCATGCGTCACGTTCGCGTCTGCGTAAAAAATGTGACATACAAATGTTCTAAGGTTTATCTTATTATTAAATGTGACACATTTCGGGAAATTGTTTTCTTCCTCAAAAAGCGCGCATCAAGAAATGTTTATCATTCCAGATGCTAACCAAAGTTATGCCTTTCATAGTTCTACCTTTTTTTTTTTTTTTTTTTTTTTTTTTTTTTATGCGTTTTGGCCTGAGCATGGAACAATTTTAAAAAATATTTTCCACATTTTGCACATATTTGGAAGTTTAGCGGAGGAAAAAATCGCCATTATATTCTTCCCGCTCGTCGATTTTTTTAGCTAATTCGCCTGACCGGTCAGGTAATCTTTCGCCTATTCACCTGTCCGTGCAGGCTATTTTTAACACATTTATTCATTTTTATTCCATTCATATTGCATTCATATTTCATTATTATTCAGTATTATTCATTATTATCCATTTTTATATCTTTCCTTTTTAACTGGCCACATGCCATTTTGCACATCAAACCGAACGGCATATTTTCCACTGCCCAATGCGCACATACAAGTATTCACGGCGAAGCGCCATTTGAGCATGCTTACTCCTGTGTGGATCGCCGCGATTACCCAGTTAGTCCAAAGGAGTTCCAAAAAGGAGAAAACCCTTTGAGTGCTCCATGCGCCGCATTTCAACCGCTTCTCTACCCAATTGACAAAATGAACAACCATTCGGTGTACAACAAATTCAACTCCACACTGTCCGTGTTCAACAACAACAGCAACCTGAACAGCAGCGTATACATTTCTGGGGACAAAAAATCAAAGTCGAGAACGTCCCTGAACGCGCTATCATTTTACAAGTCCAGTGCATCCGTGTATGTAAAAAAGGTAGACAAAACTGACAAGAAGGAAAATGTAAAAACGCTGATACGATACTTGGGGTGGAAAAATTACAGCGGGAGTATATCGCCCAATTTGTTTAAAAATCCAAGCATGACGGATTTGATAAATATATGGAATTTTATCTTTAAGCATGTGGACCCGCAAATCGAAGTGAATAAGGACAACTATGGAGAAGTGGTTTTGAGCTTTTACAAAGATATTGGGTATCCATATACCATTTCAAAATCCACGCTGGTGGCCCCGACTACTGGCTTGCAGTATAATACGCATTTGTCTGCCCTAGCATGGCTTTGCCAGCTTCTGATCTTCGAAGCTGAGTGTTTCAATGACATAAATGAGGAAAAAGATATGAACTGTTCATACGATTTTAACGAAGATGGAGAAATAAAAATGGAGGACTTTATCCTGCAAAGTTACAAGTCCTACATTAACAAGGAAGAAAAAAATGCTAATGATGTTCTGAATGCGAAATTGGACAAAGAAATTGACAGGTTGCAGAATGATGTAAGTGCCAAAAGTGAAGACATTGTTGAAAAAAAAAAAAAAATTGAAGAAATAAAAAATCACATGAAGGAAAATGAGGAACTGATTAAGAGAAATAAAGTTCTGTGTGAAGAAAATAAGAAAATCAAACTCCTCTATACCAACAGTTTGGAGGAAACCAAAAAGCTAGAAAAGGAAATTGAAATGTGTAAGAAGGCCAACCAGGAAGAAAAGGTAAAGACGGAAAAGATTGTCGAGCAAATTAATAAAGTTAAGGAAATTTTACAGAAACAAACACTCAATAAAGCACAGTTCCTACAGATGAATGAAGACATTGAAAAGAACAAGGAAAAAATTGAACAAATAAAAAACGAAATAAAAAGCTTGAACAATGAACACCCCACTTTGAGTGAGAAGTTAAATAACAGAAACAGTGACTTAAAAAAACTAGCCAAAAGTGTAAATGAGAAACTATCTGACATTCTGCAGAACTTAAATTTGTATAGAAATATTTCTTCATCCGAATGGAACAAAATAAACAACGTGAGCATTAACATCGACTCATTTACCGTGGATAATATGTTGAACTTGAATTGGAAGGACACCAAGAGCGACGTCAAGTCCTTCATTGAGGCGGACCAGGAGGAGATGAAGAATTCTCTGCGCCTCATTGAGGATTATGAGAAAAGAATTAAACTGCTAGAAGAGGAGATCGATGACTTGAAGGAGAACATTCAGGACAGCGAGGCGCGTGTCAAGAAGCTCAACGACGACACGGATAAGTTCGTCACGGCTTCGTCGGATAAGTTCACCCGGATTGTCGCGCAGAACGAGGTGCGTCACATCGCGCGAGGTGGAATGAACACCTCCCCTAGCCTCTTACTCCCAAGTTGACAATCTCTGGACATCCTGCATATTGTCCAGCCGCTTCGCGAATCGTTTTTGTATTCACCCCCCATTGTTTGATTCTCCCCTTTTTTTCCCCTTTCCGCAGAAAATGCTGAACGAAGCCAAGGAGAAGAGTGTAAGTGACCCCTTCTGCCTTCCTTGCATGGAAGCGTTTGAAAAATGTTCATTGATGCAGTTAGGAGCGCATCTCTCGGTTGATTACATACGACGTTTCGTGCATGCACATCGTGATTGAATGCGTGTGCGGGGGGGGGAGAGATCCTTCCACGTGGAGAGATCACCCCAGCTATAATTTCCCTCTACCCCTCATCCCCCAGGACAAGGCAAACGAAATGCTGAAAGAAATCATTGCGGAGAAGGAGGAGAAGGAAAACGAGTTTAGTAAAATCAAGACGGATAACGAAAAAATGTTCAAAGAGAAACTAGCAAGCCTGCAGCAGGTGAGGAGCGAATTTTTTTTTTTTTTTTTTTTTTTTTTTTTTTTTTCCATTTTCATGCCATGCCTTTCCATTCTATTGGGAAGAGAAGCGCGTCGTCTAAGTTAGTGGGCGCGGAAGAGAAGGAGTGATGTAGGGGTAACTTAGGGAGGATCATTCTGTCTGCCTCTAGTGGGTAGTGAATGAGCCAGCTGTGCAGGTGGCCAAGCGTGCAATTCGACCACACTACATTTTACCCTTCCCCGTGCAGGCATGCGCCCACCTGGTGGAACTAAAAATGTACAGCAAGAATTACGCATCAATGTAAGTGGAGCTACAGCACCCAACGTGTGCGCCTATGCAGTCGTGAATTTTTAAAATTCACACATTTAAAAAAAAAAAAAATGTTGTTGTTTTACCGTTTTTATTCATGTATTTATTTTTTTTTTACTTTTTTTATTCATACATTTATTTATTTATTCATACATTTATTTATTTATTCATACATTTATTTATTTATTCATACATTTATTTATTCATACATTTATTTATTTATTCATACATTTATTTATTTATTCATACATTTATTTATTTATTCATACATTTATTTATTTATTCATACATTTATTTATTTATTCATACATTTATTTATTTATTTATTTTTTTTTTTCCCCCCCCTCCTTTAATTGTTCATTCCCCTTGCAGCGTGCTGGACGAAAAAAAACGAGAACTGGAGTTGTACAAGGAGCTCCACAAAAGTGTAGTCGAGTAGATGGAAAAGCACGCAGGGGAAAAGACACACATGTGCAGAATTGGTGGAGCAGGGGTTAAAGAAGGTGGGAATAAACACAGGAGTGAGGAGACCCCTAAGCGATGTAGTGTGTGTGTGGGGGGGTGCCTTTTCATCCCCCAAAGAAGTTAAGCAGTTGATGACACAAATAACATTGGTGGAACAAATAACATTGGTGACACAAATGAAGTTGGTGACACAAATGAAGTTGGTGACAGAAATAACATTGATGACATGGAGGGCGGGAGAGAAGGATAGATCACTTCCATCTGCCACCCATCAGTTGCATGTTGGCTCTTCTCTCAGGGTTGTAAATTCGTCGAAACGATGTCACTAATCTGTTGAATTGTCCGTTGAATATTTTCATCATTAATCCGAATGGCATTTTCAATGTCCTTCATTTTTTGCTGTAAGTCTTCAATGTCTCTTTTCTCCATCTGTTGTTTTTTGTTAAGATAATTTACTTCTTCTAATTTTTGTATTTCTGTACATAAGAGTTCATAAGTTTCCTTCCTCCTTCGATCCTTTTTAATTTCTTGCAGTACACTCTGGTATATTTTATTTTGCTTCCTCACGATCTTGAGTTTTTGTATATTTTTTTTTGTTTGTTTTTTTTGAAAAAGGAAATCTCTCTTAATGCCATGTAATTCCGTGTGCAGTAGATTTATGTTGCTTTTTATTCGGTTAAAGTAAGCATATCCATTTAGGAGAGACAAATTTTCGCTGAGCGCGCTTTCTCTTTGCTCTTTCTTTGCGTCAGTTGAGTTTTGCTCATCTGCTCTGTCTACCGAATCGGCCGGCGGTATGGGGACTTCCTTCAGGAACAGCTTGATTGACTTGTTCACACAGAGGGAGAGATCCGCCTTCGGCTCGAACAGGCTTTGTACGCATGACCCTGCAAAGGCATCCTCCATTGTGAATAACAGGAGAGGTGATATACTAGTAATACAGCGTTGCTATCGTTTCCCCTTTTTTAAAATTAGGAAAAAAAAAAAAAAAAAAAAAAAAAAATGCGAATGAAACACCAGGGAGGGAATACGCATTTGCCTAAATTTTTCACAATGTTATGAACGTTTTTTTCCAAATGAATAGCCCATAGGTAAGGGGGAAGTACGTCACCAGGCTTGTTTCACAACAGAGGTTGCTTCTTTCCCTGATGAGTCAAAGTGTCGCGTTCCTGTGGTTCCATGTTGTGTCCCCCCTTTGCCTCTCTTCCACAAAAATGATATAAAACTTTGGATAAGCAACCGGGGGGGGAAAGAAATAATAATAAAAAAAAGAAAAAGAAGAAAAAAAAAAAAAAAAAAAAGAGGTTGAAAAAAATGCAAAAGAGAGAATCAAATGAATTTTTTTATTTTTCCTCCATCAAAATAGTGGTGACGATAATATTATGGTTACCTTGGGCACTGCGCACTTCATTTTTTTTTTTTTTTTTTTTTTTTTTTTTTTTTTTTCATGCCCTAACGGATTATCTTAGGGGAAAGATACGAATATGTGCACATACCTCGGCATAAGAAAGCAAAAATGAAAAGAAAGGTGAAAATGAACTGATTCGTCAAACAGATATGTGCATTCCTCCATGCGGCACTCTCTTCCTCAACACTCTACATGATGCGAACGCGTTGTTGGTCCACCTAGTGGGCTTCATCAGGAACGGGGAAATAGAAACGGGGCCAGAGCAACGGAACTCTTAGGTCTTTGTAGTTTGGTGAGGAATATGCCCAGGAAGGAGGTACCCCCGCTGGAACGCCAACCCTCAGTGCGGACATGCGCGTTCGTCTCCTCTTTGCGACACTTGGCGTATGCGGCGCAGCCACGAGTACAGCCTTGTCCACAGTACACTACAGAGGCTCCGTGTACAAAGGAAATCTGTTCATTAGGCATTCGGCACTCAAGTACGAAAAGAAAGTTTCGAAGAAGTCGAAAAGCAACATCACCAGTTCTCGCGGCGAAAACTCCCACAAACACAACAACCCGGGTGCGAATCTTGTAAGCACATTAGAATCTCCCATAGTTGGTGTACCTATTGGAGTGCCTGTCTACGTTGCTCAAGATGGAGAAGAGCAAGCAGAGGATAAAGGGGGAATGAACTTCCTCTCCCCAATCAGCGGCAACAGGAAAACCGTGACCCTTTCTCTGAGGAAAGAAACGGGGCAACGCCATTTCAAGTGCACCCAATTGAACAACCTCTTATGCATGCAGTTCTTGCCCGATATCTCGAACGCATACTTAAGGTACATCCTGGAACATTTCAACGCAAATGATCTTCCAGTGAAAGAAAATGTTTTGTTTCACCTGACATTGAGGTACCTACGTGAACGTAACACGAACCCTGTTGGAGGAAAGATAAATGAAGGGGATTCCCAACTGATTAACAACATAGAAGATAATGCATACAAATTTATTGCCGACCATGCGAGAATTATAAAAAAATGTGCAAAGAGAAGAAAGCAAAAGGATGTAGACTTTCTACCATGTAGGACAGAGGAGGATAGACGAGAACAAAGAAACTTCTCCCCCACACCTTCTCAAAACAAAATTATCGATGCTTACTTAAAAATGAAAAAAAAATTTAACATTGTTTTTGTCAGCATAAAAAGTGAAAGAAATATTTACAGAGTTTTTAGAAAAATAAAAAGAAATATTTCTTTTTACGATTTTATGGATCGACTAGCCATTTTGTGTTTTTTCCATCGACATGCTCAGCACAGATTTCTTCTTCACTTTTTCAAAAAATACATTTTCCACCTTAACAATGAAAATAATCTATTTATCATTAATTTTATCAACGCGCTGGAGGAAAGAACGTTTCTCAAGAAGTACATTTTGATTCCTCATTTGACTTACCATTCCATTTTACACACACCTCATGGATATTGCACTTGTGGGGATATATTCAAATGGACCTTCCTCCCCCTTAATACGTGCAACTATGTGGAGACATACATGAAGGAGAAGTTATTTATCGGAGGATCCAACAGTAGGGGTGGACCCAAGGAGGAGGTGGCTTTCCTAATATACGCAAATTTGCTGGATTCCCTTACGCAGAAGAGGAATTACTACTTCCCTGAACTGTTCCTTAAGCAATTTTGCCTGTACTATTCAGAAAAAAAAAAATACATCCCCCACGATGAGAAGTGGCACTACTTCCTCATCACCGTGTCGTCGCTCATGAAGGCGTACTACATGAAGAGGAAGTTCTACGTGAGCCATCCACATGGGGGAGCAGACCATCCACTAGTAAACCGCGTTACCATACACGACGATGATATTTTCAGGGACAAAGCGCACAGCTTGGCAACCTGTGGAGGAAATCGCCTGAACAGTCAGCTGGTGAATTACCTTCAGGGGGAAATCCACGGAGGGAAGATCCACGGGGGGGGCACGCTCAAACAGTACTCCCTTCTGCTCCTTCTCCAGTACATCTTCCTACTCGATCTAAATCTAGAACATGTTAACCTGGTAAGTAGAAACTCCGCCAATCATTTTTCCAATTGGATGGACAATAACGAGTCGCCAAGGGAGAGAATGACTGAAGAAGACAGTGGAACAAAATCCACATTTTTGAAAAAGCATGCAACGCTACCTTCACAAAGGGAAAAGCTCCTTCTACAAATAATTCTCTTGTATAAGTCGATTCTATCAAGTCACTGTAATCACACAGGTGAAACAATTCTTTTATATAATTACACGTTCCAGGATATCACAGAATTTGTGGAGAATTATTTAACTGACTTGGTGGAGAAATCCTACCATGGGGGGAGAGAAGTTCCTGAGGAGATGAAAATGTGCGTAAAACACATCCTACCGCTGTGCAGAATTAACCCTCGTCTTCTCTTCATGCTCCTGGGAGCAATAAAGGAGAGTAGAAATACCCACCTTTGGAAGCACCTCCGGTTGGGAAATCAACACGCGCTGAGGAATTTGCAGCAATGGGTAAAGGAAGCCATCGCAAGGGAGTTTCTCCAAGTTGATGCACAGGGAGGGGTTTACGACAGAAAGTCAACCAAGAGGGGCGATCCAACATTATCCCGTGTCATATCAGCTTACGAAGCGGTGCACAAAATTTACAAAGAAATAACCAGTTGCTACGACAAGGCGAATATAAAGAAGCTGACGAAGGATCTCCTCTCCGAGGGCAACGGAACAAAGGAGGAATCTTCCCCCCTGGACATTTTTAAGAGACCAATATTAGCCCTAAATTTGAAGCAGATTTTTTTCCTCTTCGTTATTTTGAATTATTTCAACTTGCATGCAGAGATTATTCATCTCTTTCGACATATTATGGGGAGCGCTGCGTTTCGGAAATTTTTCTGCAGGGCTGTTCAGAAAAAGGGGCATCATCCCAGTGTGGGCAACCAACCCATCGTGGAGAACCAGTGTATTGATCAGGTGGAATACTGGATGTGCCAAAAAATTCTCTACATTTACTGCAATTCAAGTTTTTCTGTAGACAATTGTTTGCGCCTGCCCGCGGGGGTGACATGGTCCAGACAGATCATGAAGCACGTACTCTTCTATCGTGACCCGCTGTACATATTTAACCACCTGATTGGGAAATACGGAAGGGCAGCAACTGTCGGGGAGAACATGGATAGTGCGACGAGGGAGGGCACCTCGAACGAGGATCTCCCCAACGACCATCTCCACAACGACCATCTCCACAACGAGGGTGAAGACTCAGTGGAGAAAATTTTACAGAAAGTAGAAAAGAGCAAATTCTTCCACGAGAGCACTCTGAGTAAATTCCGAAGTAGTCCCATTTTTAAGCAATTCTTCGAAGGAAAAATATACACCCGCGTAAGTCAGAAGGAATACACACTAATTTTTTACGCCTTGATGATATATATATACAAGCACGGATTAACAGGGCGCAGCGATTTGGATGGGAACAGAACAAAGAAAAGTGAAAATAATCCCGCTGAGTTATTGCCTCAGGAGGAGTTCATATACCTGCATTTTTACTTCGCATGGCAATCGTACTTGAAGCTACACAGAATGAGCAAGATAAATTTCCTAATCGGTGCGAAGACATTTCTGCTAGTGAATGATGTCGAAAGGTTCCAAAGTTTACTTTGCACAAACAAAAGGATGGTAACCAAGTATGCCATCCTTCTGAACTCGCTTCTGAATAATTACATCCATAATTATGATGATCAAATGAATATCATGCAGAATATTATAATAGCTCCCACTGATATGTACATCACCTACCAAGGAGAACTCATTATATTTAATTTAAATTACGAACAACTTGTGCGCAGAATACGTCCATTTGGGGAGTACAGCAATCAGTGTAAAGTGACACTCTTCATCGATTACAGGAAGTTGTACCCAGACATAATCAACTTAAAGTTTTTTCTTACCATCCCTTTTTTACAAAGTCAAAAAGTGAAAACATTCCTTAAGGAAAATAAAATAAATTTACATGAACAATTTTTTTGGGATATTACCGACCTGGTCATATTTTACGGGAAATGTCTCGACAAAAAGAATAAAATTGGGGATTTCTTTTCTCAACAGATGACTAATTTTTCCATCCAAGAGAATAAACTTGTTAAAGACGCATTCATTATTTCAAGGAAGAGGTAAAACTGTATCGTGGATTAAGCCCTTTTTTGTCTGCTTCTCTACTTCACTTTGATATGAGTTAACACAATACAACTTTTGTTTAGTACCTACATACATACATTGTTCTCCCACATCAGTTTTTTTTTTTTTTTTTTTTTTTTAAAGTAGTACCCCTTGGGGAGAGTTTTGCATCCCAATTTTTGAGTATCCACTTTAAGTGGAAGAAAACCACAACGTTTGTAGACCCTTCCTTCCTCCCTATTGGCGATACATCATTTTTTTTTTTTTTTTTTTTTTTTTTACTATGTGATACCCCTTCTGTGGAAAAATTGCGCATAAAAGTTGTGTTATTTTATTTATTTATTTTTTATTTATTTTTTTTTTTTTGTGAATTTTTATGCACAATTTGTACACAGAAAAGGGGCATTTCCACGTAATTGGAATTTCATGAACAAACAAAGGATGTCATTTTGGACATTCCATATGAGGGAAATAGTTGGGAGAACAAAACGGAGGGACCATTATCTTTTCAATGATGTTACCTTTTTTGCATGTGTTACGTACTGTGAAGAGGGGACCAATCAACAGGTGTGGAGTTACACTTTTTCATTTTTCCAACATTTTACCACTTAATTGTCCAACCGACAGAACAAGCGTTCGCCGTAAAAAGTGGCTCCACCTCTGCTTTAGCTTCAATTATTCGCATTATTTTAATTTTTCCGCGAATATATTGTTCTATCCCTCACGATTCATATAACCTATGGCAACACTACTTCCTACCAATGCCTCTTAAGTATCCTATATTTGATGGAGCACCTTTCTGGGGAGGCTCGCAAAAGCTGCTTCTATGACAAGGGTCTTACTGCATGTGCATGTGTAAATATGTGCACATGTGCATATAAAGGTGTGTTCACAGATGGTACTTCCTCCCTGTCCACATTTCTCCACTCGCGCATGCAAATTTTCTCATTCACATTGGAGACCACACAGTAGAAGTCATGCCATAGCACAGCTACACATTTGTAGCTACACATTCGTAGCCACACATTTGTAGCCACACACTTGCGACCACAAGCAGGCTTCCCTCCCCCACCGGATGGAGCAACCTGCGAACAGTTATGTTCTCCCACGTGGATTGAACTCATTTTCTTTTAAGCTTCATCGCCACAACCCATTTTGGCAATTCCCTAAGTGCATGTGCGAAGGGGAGGAGGAAGCCTCAGCGCAGTAGTATGATTTTAAAGGAGAGGAAAAAAAAAAAAAAAAAAAAAAAAAAAAAAAAAAAATTCATAAAAATGTGTCATGTTACTATGCGTAATTCTCTTTCCCCTTTGAAGAAAAAGGTTTTTTTTTTTTTTTTTTTTTTTTTTTTTCTCTCCTTTAAAATCATAATTGTAAACATACAACATACATATTGACAACTGTTTTTTGAACAACTCCAAAGTCTTTCATATAGAAAAGATAATCAAGCAAACATTGCTTGAAGTGTTATAAAACAGATCTTGTGCGAGTAGAGCAATTCTGTGTATGACACTAGATTTTTTTTTTTTTTTTTTTACCCTTCTTTTGTACGTTTATATCATAAAAGAGGAGAAAGACTTCCATTTTGTTCTTTTCTTTTCTTTTTTTTTTTTTTTTTTTTTTTTTTTTGTGTTTTTCTTTTTCATATAAGCTACACTGAGAAGTGTTTTTTCAATTTTTTCCTATTTTTTTTACTTGGCTCTTTTATTAGAGGATTGCTACAAAACGGCAACAATTTTTTTTTATGTCCATATATATATGTAGACGCATGTTCCTGGGCACTTGACCATAGAACATGATATTATACACCTATTAAATCATTGTTCGGAAATATGCCCATATTATATATGCTTTGTCATTTTTTTCTCTCTCCGAAGACACAATTATAAATGGTTCGGACAAGTGGAGAACGATCTTCTCACTTTGGATCTGTATGTTCTGTGTGTGAATTCAGTCTACCCCTTTTTTCAGGAAGTGTAATTTTTAACACACAACGTTTAAGTATGATGAGGGCTCCTAAAATTTAGTGGCTTCTTTGAATTTTTCGTACATATTCCTTCTCCTGGTTAATTCTTGGACCCCACACAAAAACATTCCTATACACAAGTGTGCTTATTTATATCTACATGCACGTTTTTGATTCTATGTGATGTTCTCCATTGAGCTGTTTCCCTGTGCGTCCACTTCCTTCGACAAATTAGAAGTTTTTTTTTTTTTTTTTTTTTTTTTTTTTTTTTTTTTTTCCTCTCTCTTACTCTTGCCGAGTGAAATATTGGAGAATATTTCAAATCTGTTTTCCAAAAAAAAGGGAGAAGGTATTTCTTTTTTTTCTATTTCTTTCATTTTACTTGATTTGATTTGATTTTACTTTTTTTTTTTTTTTTTTTTTTACTCCTCCGTTGGCAACATTGTCAGGAGGTTGAATGTTTAATTTTTTCGTCCTCTTTTTACTCAGTTGACGTTGTGTGGTGTGCAGTTTTCCCTTGTTAGAAACTGCAAGCTTATTCTGTCTGTCTGCACTCCTTAACCTTCTCCCGTCACCCCATCACAATCCAGGGGGTTGATTTTTTTTGAATTTGCCGAATTAAGTTTTTCTTTTAAGGTACTAGTTTAGCACATTTTGATATGTGATTAATGTGTTAATTCTTTTTCCCTCCTCCATTTTTTTTTCCGAAGAAGGCATATAGGCGGTGGACTAGAGAGGAAGATACAGGATGAGACGTATTTTTCGCGTCTTCCTCAACGGGATTTTCCCCTTTTTTCTGTTTAGTCTCATTCAGGTTGAAAGCAATGGTTTGATAGAAAAGGTAACTTCGAAGGGAGACCTGGACTTAGTTATAGTGTTCGATGTTGGATTTAAGGAGACCAAGGAAAAGAAGCGCTCCAAGGCATTGGAAAATATCGCGGAGTTGGCAAGGAACCTGTTGGTAGGAGGGGAACGAAATGTCAACCTAACATATGTAACATACGACAGTGTGAGTGTACAAACTGCAGCACGCGCAGATAATAGGAGTGCAAAGGGTAATTCTTCCTCAGGTAACCGAACAAATGGGTCGTTGGAGAGGTTCCGAAGAAGCGTGATGCAGACCGAAATGAAGCAGTCGCAACAAAGCTCCAATCATCTGAAGGTCTTGAACTATGTAGGTATGAAACACTTCTACGATGCAGAAGATACATCTACGAAAATGATAATAATGTTTATGAATACGGATGGAATTCCAGCAAGAGATAACAGAGAACTAAATCTAGTGCACTACCTACTGGATAGAAAAAATATTACACTGAACATAATAACGAAGGTGAATTTCAAATCCTATTGTCATTACTTACATAAGGTTGGACCGAACACAAACGAGTTGTTAAGATGTGTTTTAAAAAATTCATTCTATCACAGATTGATACTGACTTATACTATGGAAAAATTCTACGACGACATCGCGACGAATGCAAAGTGCAGTGATTGGTCTGATTGGTCTGAATGCTCTGTGTCGTGCAACATGGGTTACCACTTCAGTAAAAGAAATACCATGGAAAATATAGAAAATAGTTTAGGGGGGAAATACAAAAGAACAGGAAAAAATTGCACAGATCAAAGGAGTCTTGTTATCCAAGAATGTTTTAACACAAGTTGTGATCACTCTCTTGATATTTGTGATATACAATTTGATTTGTCTTTACTAATAGATGACTCATCTGACATTTCCCAAGATTATTGGCTTAAATATATTTTGAAACCAATCAGAAATCTCATTTCTCATTTGAATATGGGTTCGAATTTACTTAATATATCCATCACTACTTTCTCTCAAGAGACATATAACTGGATTAATTTTTCTTCCAACTTGGCTAGAAACAGAGATGAACTTCTGCTGTTCTTAGAATACTGGAGATTCAATTTTGGTGGCGCATCCAATAATTTGAGTAGCGCTTTAAATTATATGAACGATCATGTTCTTAATAGCAATGAGGCAAGACCCAATGCCCATAAGGTTCTTGTCATTTTTAACACGGGAGATGTGAGCAACAAGATGGCTATGGGAGCGAAGGAAATCGTTCGCAATATTAAGATGAAGTATGCAGCTGATGTGTATTCCATTTGCTTGAAGAACACCAGAGATGACAACTGCGGAGCGATTAGTGGGGCCAGCATATCCACGGACCAAGTGGGCGCAGTGGGTATTACCAATCAGGAGGAAGGCACTAACTCCAACCCTGTAAATACCGCCCCCTTCTTCTACTCCTATAGTAATGTATCCGAATTCAGAGATCAGATCACCGAAATACAGAAGAATATTTGCAAGAATGCACACCAGGCCATCGTCACGAACAGACGCCAAAGGAGAAGGAACCTACGGAGGGCGGAAGACGAGGCGGGGGGAAACGCATGGCGAGGGGGTAGGGGATCCCAACATGGGCATGACGACGAAGAAGACGATGAATCGGAGGAAGGAGAAGAGGTAGAAAGAAGGGATGGACAACGGGGAGGAAAAGGAACAAGAGAAGAGGAAGTAGAAGGAGATGTAACGTCCAGGGAAGACACAGATGGAGAAACAGAGTTAGAAACCAAATCGACAGTACTACCCAGTTCAGAAGCTGCGTCAGAACCTGTTGCTGAATCAGAAACCAAGGAGAAAGCAGAGTATAGCGTTATGCCAGACATAGTGTTAGAGTCACTTCCTAGAGGATATATCGGCGCTGTACCAGACGAACCCCCAAATGAAAACGGAAAATTGGCGCAGAATCTGCACGTACCCAAGTCGATCAACATAATACCCCCATCCTATCCCAACAACGGAGGAAATGTAAAAGGTTTAAACAAAAACAGAGCAATTCTAAAATCATTCACCCACTTGGAACGAATAGATGATGCAGAAGAGGAGGAGGTAGATGTGGAACCCACTCAGAAACCGTTAAAGAAATACTCCTCAGAGTACAACATAGATGCATTGCCATCCTACAAAAATAGAGGAATAAAAAACTTAATCTGTAGACTGCTGAGATTTCTATTTAGAAAAAAAAAACAATATAAATTACGAAAAATGGATCCAAAGGACCAGGAAAAGATAAAACAGTTCATATCAGATGTAAAAGCGTTGACTGATTCTGAAGGAATATATCTCCAAATGGAGAAAGAGATAGAGGAAGATTTTAACGTGATGCTAGAAAATATATTTAAAAATATTGGCCTTTCATCTTTCAGTGACTCGGACTTTGATTCTGCAAGTGTGTCTAGCTACGGATCGTATATAGATGATGAGGAGGAACTAGGGCTGGATAGTACGTTACCATGCAGTTGGTTCTATATAGATGCGGCTCAGATGAACGTGGATCATCTCGCCAGTGGGGGAAATGGCATCGACGTGGATGGACGCACTGATGCGGATACCGACAATGGATCCATTATTAACATGGATAACGATTCCAATGAGGAGGATACTCCTTCCGAAGGGGGGAAAAGCATTCACGAAGATGTATCCATAGTTGACATACTGGTGAAAGAAGGAGGTTTTGCTACAATTGAAAAGGGAATGTTGAAAAGGAGGAAGAGATCCATCGATCAGACACAGGGACAAAGCACATCGAGTGAAGAAACTCACAGTGAGAAAAATGAAGATGCAGGTGAAAGCAGAGAGAGTATGGAAGGAGGAGCAATCTTACCTGGCAGTCTTGATGAGAAAGAAAAGGTTGAATATAATAAGGCAGAAGGAGAGCATAGTGCAGAAGCAATATCTTCACATGTTACATCATCTACACAATCTCTCTCGCCTGAAGGAAACAAAGCACCTTCACAGAGAAAATTCAAATCCAAGTTCGACATCATTCAGCGCTTCAGAAACAAAGAAGTTGTGGTGGACGACAAAACAGGAATAAGCTTCGATACAGAGAAGTATCCTCCCCTCAAAAGCAAAGAAGGGAACAAACCAATTAGCCATCTGGAAGAACATACAGAAGAAAAGAAGGATGATAGCGCATCTGTACATATCCTCGGCAGTCCTCAACGAACGAACTGTTCCAAAGAATCTAATGAGCCCTGTGATCAAGGAGGAGTACTTCCTCAACCAGTCCCCATGAATTATAAAAAAACTGAACAAAACAAAGCAACCATCATTAAGGAACGTATCAAACCAAATGGAGATATCAAAGTACAAGACAACTATGGGATGATAAAAGGTGAACAGAACAAAACATCAAGTGCTACCAAAAACCAAACACATGTACATGATCCGAATGACCAAGTCCAGTATAATCTTCAACAAGGGGATATAAACAGTGCCTGGGGAACAGGACAATATGATGTCCCTGAGGAAGAAGAGTTTGTGGACTCAAGTATATATAAGTACTCAGCTTCCTTTGCTCTAATTGCTGTTGTCGTTCTAGGTGCTGCTTTTCTGTACATACGGAGTCAGAAGAATCTTATGGAGCCTGTTCCTGTAACCTTTAACGACTTTGGAACACACAATAAGGAAAAGAAGGTGGAGTGCAGAGAACAGCATGTTGAATTAAGGAAAGATGAAACATCTTGGCAGTAGAGGGGCTCTGCTCACATGAAACCGCATATTTTTGCCAAGCGATGGTCGATAAACTTATACTTTAAACAAAGCGGTTTCTTTCCTTTAGGACCGGAACCCTTGAGCCTTTCCCACAAGGGTTAATTTATATATATATATGTATATGTATCTATTTTATTTTTTTTTTTCTGTACCATATATATGGTTGTGTATGCCCCAAAGGAGGGGTGTCTTCTACACGTGCATGCTGACCTCACTGTCCGCTTATAAAATGGCAGGGGAGCGTACCGCACCCTTTGCGATTGCTTCTGCCTAGCCCACGTGGGTAACCTAGTCAATTAACTTTTAAGAAGCAAACATGATGCGGGCCCGCTTGTACGATCTTGTATTCCCCTAACCGCACATTTAATCGGCTTGGTTGGAATGAAAACGAGTTGTGTATGTGTGTCTGTGCATGCACATATGGGGGTTCAGAAAGAGGAAAAAAAAAAAAAAAAAAAAAAAAAAAAGCCAATCGTGTAATCAGTCGGGTAACCAATCTGCGTGACAAATGAATGAGCTTCTAATTGTGTTACTCTTCTATCAGTCAATCAGGACGATCAGAAGAGGGGAGGGGGGTGGGGGGATATAACTTCGATGCTGTTAGATGTGGCCTGTAGTATACCCATTAACAGAAAAGTGGTGTCCCTCACAATTTGGACCACATGCTCCCGTAAATGCTCTTGAGGATGTCTTCCTTCTCGGCGTAACTCGTTTCCTCCGCCCTGATAACCCGAACGAGGCTTCGGAGTGTTATTATCAGGTAGGGGAAATTGTCTAACGTTTCGAACACTGTAACGTCTTTTAGGATTAGTGTGGAACCAATGTTTATGTATTTCTTGTATTCCTTCTCGACCTCCTTATGTATAGAAGCTGGCATTTGGCCTGAGGGATCCATGACTACAATGAAGTACCCGTGGCTTCTGCACCTTATGCTTTTCACTATCACCATCATTTTCTCAATCCTGTAATTTGCGAACCGTTTGTTTTTCAAAATGTTGTGGATATTGTGGGTGTACAGGAAAGATGGTGCACCGCTAACCTTTTCGCTTACCCCGTTATGCAGTGTACTATTAATCAGTGTGGTGTTACTTGTACCGCCTACCGTTGCATCTGCTTCGTGTGAGGCTGAGTTCGGAGGGTATGTCATTTCTCCCTGGTTGTGATCCTGACCCAGCTGGTCCTCCCCTCCGTCTCTTACATACTTATGCGCGTTTATACTTAGGTGGAAGGGATCCAACGGTAGCTTCAATATTTTGAGCGCCTTCACCCAGGAATTGTATTTTATAAATGAGAAACAAAATATTAACTCTTTCCTTTTTTGGATTTTGTTCTTTTGAGAAAGCATATCTGCTTCTATGCTTCTGTCCAATTGTTCAGAGTTGTATCTTATCGAGGTCAACTTAGATGTGCCATTTAACATAGAAATCGATGTGGTAGAATTTGTTCCTATCGCTGGCGCTGTAGAGATATCTATACTACTAAACCATTTCTCCTTGTTCACAATTTGATTTCCATTTGTTGCGTTTTTAGTGCTCATTTGAGGTGGTAACTTCTTTCCATCTTCATTGGTTACAAACCGTACCACACGATTCGAGCTTCTTCCATTCGACCAGTTTACATTTTTTTCTCCATGCATGGACGCATTTGTATGGTCTGTTCCTTCTACCATTGCGTTACGCTTCTTTAGTATTCCCTCTTCCTTTCCCATTGCACCATTCTTGGTTACTGTCACCTCTGCCTCTGCTGTATCTCCGTTTCCCTCTTCGCCTGGTTTGAACAGTTCAGTGTACACGTTGGTCGAGGAAGCCATCAGCTTGGTCGCCTTCCCTTCACGCGCGTCTGTGTTTTCCCTTAAATGGGCATCATTCCTGTCGATCGTATATTTCATCACCCCAAGATTCCCCTCGGTTAACTGGCCACTCCTGATGTCATGTTTCGCTTGCCCAGTGTGTGTGTGTAAAATCCTAGTGCTTCCCTGGGAAGAAGCCTCCAGATTTTTCCTTTTCACAATTTCTTGCTTCTCAATTTCTAGGGGTGGGAAGTAATTTAAAGAGTGGCTACCGAACCTTCCATTCCGCTCACTGCATGTATCGTTGTCCACCACCCTTGCAGCGTTCCCTTCTGCGATTGCTCCATTCTTTCTATGCACAGAATTCTTACTGTTCGAATTTCCCCTCAGTTGATCATTTCTCCTGTTGAAGGCGTTTCCGTTGTGGTCGCCTTCTCCCTTTGACGGTAACGAAGCCGACGCGCGCGAAGCGGTGCCCATTGTCGCGGCTTTATGGTGTGCAACACTGCTGAACTCACCATTGTTTTTAAAAAAATTATCCAAATTCTCTATGTTGCGAATGTTAAAGTTTAGGATAGACGTCGGGAAAAACTCTGCACCACTCTCATTGGCCACGTTTCTGCTCTTCTCGCGTAGCTCTTGCTTTTTCCTTTTGATTTCATTTTGTCCAGAGCTGTCGTCATCGCTCTCGTCTAACAAACATGACAAGTTTTCGTCCAGCATAATTCTCACCTACCTAAACCCATAGAATAAAGCAAACATAAAGGGAAATTAAAGGGAAATAAAAAGGAGTTAAAAGCATTATAATGATATGATAAAAAAATGCGGGTAAAACAAAAGAACAACATGAACGGGTCAGGCGAAAAAGTGCCAAGTGAGGGAAAACAGCTGTCAAAAAATGGCTAGTTTTTTTTTTTTTTTTTTTTTTTTTTTTTTTTTCTCCCGGTAAGCTCATTTTGTAAATGAGGCAATCAAGCTACTGGACCGAGTGGAAAAGAAAAAAATTGGCGTAGGGTGCGAGAGGATTCGCGGAACATGCAGGACGAGGAGTGAAATACACGAATAACGGGCGGCAACAAATCATACGCAAAAACGTCCCCATAGAACGGGAAAAAGGGGCACTAGAAAAAAAAAAAAAAAAAAAAAAAAAAAAAGACTAACGCTGGCTGTGCAACTGGGGAGATACATTTGGGGGTACGCATATCATATGTGTATATGTATTCATTCAATTCTTTTTTTCCTTGCTTAAAAAGTTCCCTTTCTGCCTGGGATTTCCCCTTATAAGGTTGCACACACATACATACTAATATTCGTTCTTAGGTTGTGTGTTCTTGTATGTACAGGAAAATATGCAATCTTGTGAAAAAATAAATAAATAAAAAAAAAAAAGAAAAGAACTGTTACATAACATGTTATCTTAGGCTGGTACCTAGGGATTTGCTACCTAGTGGGAGGTCACTCTCCCCACGCGCACACACGCAATGTGCCATAACGGTTACTTCAAGAATACGGCGCAATTCACACTGATCTGATTACATCGCAACGGATGCTACCCATTCAGCTTAGCCGAGTTGTACTTTTTCTCGTAAACGCTCCTGAGGAAGTGCACAAATTTCTCGAGGTCAACGACACAATCGATGGAACTTGCCTTGATTTCTGTTGCCTGGGTTATATGATTTTCCAGCTTTTTCAAAATTTCTTTCTTCCGTTTTACATTATCCTTGTTCGCGATAACAGCTTCATTCGTCGCGTTGACAGAAAATTCTGGGAAAAAAAATCTGTAAAAAATGGATGTTTCAGGCGTCTTCACAGAGGCTGGTTTTTCTTTGGCGTTCTTTTTGTCGATCTTGGTGGCTACGCAAGCTATAGGTATTTCTCCCTTCAGGAATTGGTCCCCCTTTTTGGCGTGTCCTTTTTCGATGTCTGAGTCATCACCGGAGGCAAAAGGGTCTTCATCAAGGTGTCTCTCGCGGTGAGAAGCATTTCCATCGGAGTAGCCACTAGCATATCGATTGGCATAACTATCGGCGTTGTATTCCGCGTGGTGTTTCACGTTGTGTTTTATATAAGTGCCGTTTTTTCTCTGCTTCCGAGAGTCTAAATACCCCCCATGGTCAGTGCAACCCTTCGATGTGTCTCTCCCTGAATGGTCCTCTGCCCCGCCTTTGTCCTCCGTCTTGACACCCTTGAATAGGTTCCAAAATTTATTTCGACCTCTTTTAGCTGAGCAAAACATATCCGATGGGAGCTTCCTGTGTTCATACACTTCGTATACCCATTTTGCCAAATTGTGGTAAGACTTATTATTTGAGGAGTCGTAAACAAGTAATATTCCATCATGTTTTGTGTAAAAAATGTTCCTTATGCACGAGTAAGTTTGGATACCTCCTATTTCTAGGAACTCCACGAGAAGTACCTTCTCATCTTTGCAATCATTCGACAATATATCAGTCAAAAGTCCTTCACTTTGTTTTATATTCAGGGGAATATTTTTCTCATACTTGTTCTTCTTATATGCCTTATCCATATACCACAGAAAAGTAAAAATTTCAAAGCCGTAGGTGTACTTATGTCTTTGCTCGCCAAAAAAATTATAACCTTTCATTTTACTTTCAATGAATTGGAGGAAATTTTTTTTCGCTTGAAAGAACATAGACTCTACTAAGGCCTGGACCCTCTTTGATTTGCAATTATTTTCTGCTAAGTCTTTGGCACTTACAAATTTGTTCCTTGCCTCTTCCTCGTCTAGATGCATGTAGTAATCGAAGAAGTTGATAGGGTATATTTCGGAAAACTTCTCCGTTATAAGCTTCAGGAAGGAGCTCTTCCCCACGCCCACATCCCCTAGCACAAGTATTCTTAGGTTCTCCATGGGGCAGGGCACAACCACAACGCGTTGATCCAAACCAACACAGTTAACGGAGGAAAAAATGGAAAGCGTAACGAAATGGAGGTTACTCCGTTAGTGCTTCCCTTAGGGTCACTTTCCCAATGGTGTGCACTTTCAACGAGTGCGGTGATAAAAAAAAAAAAAAAAAAAATGGACAGAACATATAGAGAGATTCCTCATTTGATACGTACGTGGAGCCTATACGGGGGAAATATCACCCCGTGTGACTTTCATTTTAAACTCCAAAGGTAAAAATGTATATGTATGTGTATATGTTGGAGCAACCATACCTTTTACCATTTATCACTCAAAATATAGTAACCTATCCCCTAGACGCCATGCCCTCCTGTTTGCACACAGGGGCCCCTTTTTACTTCCCCCTCTTTCTTTCCACTTCTGGAACGATTTTCCTTTATTTTATTATATTTTATTTATTTATTTATTTTTTTTTTTTTACCCCTTCTACCTCCTCGCCATAGGCTGAATTTGCTTTCGAGCGGTTCTTTCCATTTCATTTAAAGTGCCTCATTGGCTCTTGCCGTTTTGTGGTCCTCCCCTTGAGGGGAAATATGCCAATTTGTTGCCTCCCCTGGGTACCGCGAAGCTGGCGTAGAATGTTTGAACGGAAGTTTTGGAAAGGTCGCATGGGAAGTATTCTACATGGTCGAACGGGACACTTGTGTGAGTGTTGCTACATCCCTTTCCCCTTTTTGCAGGATCCTCACTTCTATGCGTACCCGCTCTCCCATCGTCTTTTCTATGTTTGTGTCGATTCCGTCTGCAGCTCGTCGCCCATCCCTTTCCAGTTTCCCGGCACTGGGCATGTGTGGGGTTCCCTTCTCAGCGCCGGAAATCGGATGGGAAAATTCAAAACAACATTTTACGGAAGAAAATAACCTAGTGTAGAAAGCGTAATCCATGTTTTTCTCGCTTTTTTTCTTTTTTTTTTTTTTTATTCTCAAATTAAATACCCCTCACACACCTGGGAGAGTAATTCGTTAGCCAGAGGGGAAATGAAAACATAGCATCGGTGTGCATGCGTAGACGTACACATTGGCACTTTACAAAAAAAAAAAAAAAAAAAAAAATTATGCACACGCTTGTAATGGTAGAGAGCTTTTCTCTTCCTGTGTTGACCCCTCCAAGTGTATCCATGTGCATAAATAGAAACTGTTTTTTTTTGCTACAATGCAGGTGCACCCTCCTTATTTTTGAAGCTCTTCAGCGGAAGAAGTGTATCATTTTTCTATTCCGGAGATGTTCCAACGGGAATTAAGTGTGAATGCCCTGTTTAACCTTTTTTTTTTTGGGGGGGGAGAGGCTCAAATGAAAGAAACCGCAAAAGGGAACACACCCACTAGGTGGATATATATCTCCCCGTATTGTGTAGCGCTATGTTACGCTCAGTGTGGCTGCCAAACGTACCCCCTCCCCTCTCCTACTACACTATCACTACAGTATCACGAACAGCGGTCCCTTACAACGCGGCCGCGAGACACACGGAATGGTGCCAAGTGCATACGCTCTGTTGTGCATGTACATATCAACACGCAGAACATCAACTTTTTGTATCTATGCGGTTACAAGGTTATCCATTGAGAAATATAAAAATATGGGGGTAATTCCAAACGGGGCGGGAAGCCTCACCGGCCATCCGTTCACCAGTTTACCTCCAGTGCGTAGCACAATTTCGTGCGTGTTCAGTTCCGTCAGCAGGCTAAAAAAAAAAAAAAAAAAAAAAAAAAAACATAATATGATATGATATATAATCATCCAATTAGCAGGTAAATTGGCCGCTAAAGGGGCAAAAAAGGAGGAAAAAAAAAAAAAAAAAAAAAGAGAAAAAAGAAAAAAAAAACGCCATCAATACACGTCGTAATTATATTATCCCCATCATTGTATGTTATCATCATCGTTAGCGGTATCTCCACCATCGCAGTGCCAGCGGATAAAAGTTGTTCCTAGGGGGAGGTGCTTCGACAAACCGTTCACCTATTTTCACCCCTCCTGACAGGCACACAATTTTTGTAAAGAAAAGGAATTATGCATTTCTGCGTTCTCCTTCTCTCCACAAGCGTGTACGAATAAAACTGGAGTTCCTTCCTCTTAGAGCATCTTGTGATATATAACGCCACAGAGGGGGGTAAAAGGGAAAGCGGCAGAGAATATGTAGTGGTGAGTGGAATCGGTAATGATTCGCCTAGTCACCTGGATTCCTTTTTTTTTTTTTTATCTCTGCGAAGAAGAATTCGTGGGTTAGCCACCAACGTTGGAGCTCCACTTCTCCGTTAGGGTGAAAGTTACCCTTTTCCCGCATACCCATTTAAATTTGTACACCCTTCTCGTTGGGATTGCGTCAACACAAGATAGAAGTTCTTTTCACGTACAGAATCGTATTTGGGAGCATCTCAAGGTTTGTATTTCTTTGCACATGAAGAATTTTCATATCCTCGTGCACCAAGAATGTTACATACCTCCAGGTGTAAACGTAGATGATCCAACGACAACTTGGCCACCCTGTTCAACGTTCCTCCCACCTGCGCAAAGGGAAGCGATAAAAAAAAAAAAAAAAAAAAAAAAAAAAATATATATATATATATATAATAACCGCGCGAGGGAGAGTGAGATACGTAAAAGAGAAGGAAGAAGAGAGGACAAGTCTGGGATCCAGCATCAGATCTTCGAATTGTATGTTCTCCTCCCTTGTCACGCCCACTATCACCACCCTCATCGTGGCCCCTACCCCCGCCCGTTCGAACGAATCGAATGAGTCTGTCTGCACCCCTAAGGGAAGTGACGAGAGAGCAAAATGCTGCGAGTGAAGAACGTATTCTGTAGGTACAGGAGCGGGAAGGGGGTTTCAGAGGCCCCGTGCAGTGCAGTTGATAGAGTTAGATGTGTGAGCACGCTTAACTCAGTCGGTTCAATTGGTCCAATTAACCAAGTCGGTTCGGTGGGTGATCTTAATGGGGCGAAGCGAGTGCGCCGCATGAGCAGCGGGGAGGAGTTGGCAGCTGATGTCTACGACACAGTCGTCATAGGGGGGGGCGTGACTGGAACCGCCCTGCTCTTTCTCTTGTCAAAATTTACAAGCCTAAAGAAGCTAGCCATTATAGAGAGGAGGAGCGACTTCGCTTTGGTTGCTTCGCATGGAAAGAATAACAGTCAGACTATACACTGTGGAGATATAGAAACAAATTACTCCTTCGAAAAGGCAAAGTTTATAAAGCGCTATGCGGATATGTTGAGGAATTATTTGTGTCATCTTCCAGCTGAGAAGAGGGAGGATATTTCAAGTGTCACCCAAAAAATGGTTCTCGGGGTAGGCGAGAAGGAATGTAACTTCCTCGAACAAAGGTATCCCGTATTTAAAAATCTTTTTAAGTCCATGAAGCTTTACAACAAAAATGATATACATAGGGTAGAACCCAGAGTAGCTTTAAAAAATGACAAGACACTTAGAGAGGAAATGTTATCAGCTTTGTACATGCCACCAGAATTAACGACTTGCGATTATCAGAAACTGTCGAGAAGTTTTGTTGAATCGGCTAGATCAATGAATAGTGTGAATTCCAAGAAAATTTCGATAAACGTTAATACGGAAGTTACAAACATAGAAGAAGTGAATGATTCATTATATATAATACATACCAACAAAGGAATTATCAAATCAAGGTTCGTTGTTGTTTGTGCATGTGGGCACTCCCTAATGATTGCTCAAAAAATGAAATACGGATTGGAATATAGTTGTCTTCCAGTGGCAGGAAGTTTCTATTTTTCCGGTAATATACTTAAGGGAAAAGTGTATACCATACAGAACCCAGCTCTCCCATTTGCTGCTGTACATGGAGACCCCGATATTATCGAAAAGGGGAAGACTCGTTTTGGACCCACTGCACTTCCATTGCCATTATTGGAGAGAGATAATATGAAAACATTAGTCGACTTCCTAAAGGTTTGGAACCCTGATTTCAATCTTTTCCATGTTT
The DNA here is from genome assembly GCF_000006355.2 of Plasmodium knowlesi strain H. NCBI lineage: Eukaryota > Apicomplexa > Aconoidasida > Haemosporida > Plasmodiidae > Plasmodium > Plasmodium knowlesi. The sequence goes on along the minus strand of NC_011912.2, from coordinate 1,538,630 downwards.
ATTTTAACCTTTTCAAAGATCCAACAATGTTAAAATATGTATGTAGGAACTTCCTCTTCGAAATTCCCATCCTTAATAAGTACTTATTTTTGAAAGATGTGAGAAAAATTATTCCTTCCTTGACGACTAGAGATCTCACCTACTGTGTTGGCTATGGTGGAGTCAGACCACAACTGATAAATAAAGTTAGCAAGAAACTTATCCTTGGAGAGGGGAAAATAGACTCTGGGAAGAATATTATTTTTAACATCACCCCCTCCCCTGGAGCCACCACCTGTTTAGGAAACGGAGAGTTTGACATGAACACCATATGTGAGCGCCTCAATGCCACTGTGGATAAGAATGCTGTGAAGAAATTTCTCTATCAGGGGGAATATCCCGTCGATTATTTGTAGCCTGCTCGAGGCACATCGGAGGAAAACGCACCGAGTAGCTACTTCCTACGCCCCGCGGGATTGTTCACAGGTTCAAGAATTCCTTCCCCTCCCGAACAATACTTAGAGAAGTGTAACTCCAGGATGACGCGTTCCTTTGTCCCCATTCCAATATGACCGTTTTTTTTTTTTTCTTTTTTTCTCCTTTTTTTTTTTTAATGCGAACTCATCCCCCGAGTGCTTTTCCCCTGTTGCGGTGGGTACACAAAAGAAGTGTTGTTTTTTTTTTTTTTTTTTTTTTTTTTTAAATGTGTTATAACCACGTGGAGATTTCTTCCTTCTTTAGAGGATGTGTTAAGGGCGTTCCCCTTTTTTTGTCCCTAAGCATGCATTGGCCTGGATGCGTAGCTAGCTATGCACATATTGTTGGCTGACAACACCTATTATTGTTCCCACGGTGAACTCATAAATGGGAAGAAAAAAAAAAAAAAAAAAAAAAAAAACCTCAACATGGGAGAGGGACTCCATATAAATGCTTTTCTTTGTAGTTCCACTTTCTTTGTCTCATAAATCACACAGAGCACTCTTCCATTTGTAGTAATTACAAGGTGGCACCATAATGAATTGGTGTTATATCTTCATAAAGGAAGATGCAAAGCTACTTATATGTGTAATTTGTACTGTGTCTGTGTCTGTGTCTGTGTGTTGGGGGGTTCCCCTTGTAAAGGCATCCTGATTTATAGTGCGTAATAGTACCATACGGGTGGTAAGACGGGGGAGGGATCCTATTGTGGGATCATGTATAATTGCTCCCATTTGTCGCCCTCCCCCCAAGGGTGGTGATATTCACTCTCCTACCTGCTGAACTCATCACCCCTTCAAAGCGCACTTGAAAAATAAATTCAACCTCGTGGAGGAGCCATTTTGTGCTAGGTTCTTCATTTTATACAAAGTGAAGAAAACAGATTTGTCATTTCTTTCTCGCATTTAAAATGGTCCTTTTGGGTTCACCACAAAAGGATAAGCAAATAAAAGGCCAGTTGCTTTCCATTTGTGAATATTCTGAACGCTCATCCTCCTCCGGTGGAGAGATCAAATTATCCCTTCAACGGAAAATATAAAATGTAGTAATGGAAAAAAAAAAAAAAAAAAAAAAAAAAAAATTACAGCCACGGGGAAGCCTACTATTAATAGAATCCAAAGGAGAATATACCGCGCGAGCTCCACGCCACCACGCTGTTTACACGAAAAGAAAAAGAAATAAAAAAAAAAAGATTCCCCCGATCTGGAAAAGATTACGATGTAACGAATCTGCACCTCACCTACGCAGCTCCCGCTTCAATTGTTATGACATGAGGTAGTAGGCAAATTGTGGAGATGTGGGAAAGGCCGACTTGAATCTGACCAATCAGAGGAAGAGAAAAGCTTTCTTTTTTTCTTTTTTTTTTTTTGCAAATTGATTTTGAACCAGTGTACTGAGAAGGAATCCTCACTGCTGAGTAGGTGATCGAGCTAGTGAAGTGGAGAGGGACACACCCCTCCCTCAGAAAGGATGCTCCCCCTAAAAAAAAAAAAAAAAAAAAAAAAAAAAAAGGGGGTCATTTAAGCTAACAGATCAGCCAAGGGGGAAACCCCACCCCTCAACACAAAATTAAAAGTAAGAACCTCATCTTTCCGTTATCATGTTCTCGAAAAGAAAAGTAGTCAAACGGAACATTCGGAAGGTTACTGGGGATGACAACTCCAATTTGAATGACTCCCCCAATGATGAGGAAAAGGAAAATTATACACAGGAAGAAACTACAGTGGAGAAGAGAATAACCGAAGTATGCGTCGACAAAAGTGAGATTGTAGTACCGCCACCCCCCGAAGAGGCATCTGCAACCCAGGACAACAACATCAGTATAAGAGAAATACCGGATGAGGAAAAATGTGAAGAAGGACATGGGAGGGGTACTGAGAAGGGAGAAAGTACTGATCAAATGGACAGGAGGAAAGGATCGGATGCGCTTACCGAAGAGGCAATCACCAAGAAGGGAAAAGTTAGCAGAAAGGAGAAGAAGAAAAATGAAGAGACAAAGAAGGTTAATAGAATGAACACGAGCTTCCATATCTACAGTGATGATGAAGACGATTGTTATGTAGCCATTAGGAGGAGGAAGACTGTACAGAGGAACATCCAGAGTGGATCCATCCAGATGGAGGATTCACCCGACACGTTGAAAGCAACCAGGGAGATAGAGACCAAACCCGTCGAAAATCACACTGAACAAATGGAAAAACTCCAAGGAGGGTTTTCCTCACGAGAATTTTTCATTCGAAGGTATGGGGTAGATCTACACGAAGGTCGTGTCAATCAGACAGGACAAGAAGAGTTACTTAAGGATGAGGAAGGAAATAATCCTTCATGTGCCAGTGGGGGGAAAACAAAAATACTAACATATTCAACAAAGAGGAACGAAAGTACATCGACGGAAAAAAACTTTTTTGTGTGCTACCCTGAAGAAGACCGCTATGGAGATAGCCCTATCGAGATGAACAGCCTGGGTGAAGACATGATCGAACATAGATATCGGCACAATCAGAGAGAAGATCACCAAACGGGTGGGAGATACCCACATGTAGCTCTCCATCAAGACGAAGAAGCTACAAAGGAAGAAGAGGAGTACCAAGACGAGGAGGAAAAGAAACTCATCGAAAGGATAAAATTGAAAAAACAAATCTTACGAAAAAAAAAAACACTCAGTGATATGTACAGCTACCAACTGGAGGAAGACGATGAAGGAGAGGATCCTGTCGGTATTGACTGCTCCCTGAGGATGACTGCACACCAATTTCAGGGGAAGAAGAAAATTACAACACCTTGGGAGGAACGCCATCTACGGGAAGAGGAGGATGATATACCGATCGAAGACGACTTGGACGTGGACGATATTTACAACTACGAATCCTTGAATGAAATGAAAAACAGGCTTATAATAAAAAAAAACAAAAATAACGAGATAGACAGTTTTTATGACATGGTAGGGGGAATATCAACTGAGCGAAATCCCCACCAAATTCCTACCTCCACGAAGGAATATATAAAACAAATGCACGAGGATGAAGTGATCAAAAAAATTGTGGACACAGAAATTATGTCGCAGTTGAAAAAGGAGAAGAGGGATTTCCACCAAGGGATCATCTCCCCCGATGAGGATGACACAAGCGATCCATTTTCCGATGGATTAACAAAAAAAAAATGTGAAAACTCAGGTAGGCTAAATTTGAAAAAGGAATCTTTCCATGGTGATCGTCTGATTGGGTCCCATTCAGACTTTCCCACTCGGAATGAAGCAGATAGTTGGCAAGTAAATGGATCACACAAAGTGGAAAATGCGGAAAATGCGGAAAACGCGGATAACGAGGAAAGAACGCAATATGGTGAAGAAAAAGGAAAAACAAGTGAGAAAAACGCAAACCATGTAAACCACATGGATGAAGAGGACTGGCGAAGTAGCGCCCAAAGCAACGACCGACTTTACCAACAGGAAAATGAAGCTCTTTTCAGTGAGATCAAAAAAACGTTTAAAAAATACTCCGTGTGTAACACACAAATTGTTGAAATGTACGAACATATTCGAGATCTTTTTGAGGAATACAAATGCCGGAAGGATCAATCAGGACAAGTAAAAAGTTTAGAAAAAAATTATCAGAACAAGTACACCGAATTGGAGGAGATCAAAAAAAAGATGACAAAGGAAATTGTTACCTGTACAAGCTTCTTTAGATATTTCTATCACCTCATGAGGCTCATCAAGGCGAAGAGTAATTTGTTAGACAACGCACTAGCAGAGTCCTTCGAAATTGATGTAACCTTTTTTATCGTCTACCAAAATCTCAAGTTATACCTTTATAGGAAATACTACGAAAATTACAAACTCATTTTTATCAAGGATTATATTTACAACGCCAAATATTACAAACAGAAAAAGGATGGGGACAAGAACGAGTTAGTGAAACAGTTGGTAACCAATGGAATTGTTTCGAACTGCCAATTTATCCATGACGCCGCACTCTTTAGCGAGCATCTTATCAATGAGGTGAAACAACACAATGAATTCAACGACACCTGTGTGCACTACATGTTCGATGGATTTTCTAGCAATTATTCCACTGATTCTTCGGCTTCTTCCGATTGGGAGAAACCTAAAAACGCTACAATGAAAAATGACCAAGCCATTGGAGATAAAAGGAAGAAGCGGAAGGAAGAGAAGAAAAAGTACTTCCAAACATTCAAGATGAAAATATTGAAGAGGAAATATCTCATAGCCATTGAAAACATTTTCAAAGATGTTCACCCCCATTTTATCAATTTTAAAAATGCTATAAAATATTTTTATCTGCTTAAATTACACAACGAAGATTTTTACGTAACACACAATTACATGTCCTTATTCGATTCTATTTTATTTTTTTTTGCAAAATATGAATTGCTCTTTTGGGATCCTCTCTACCAATTTTATCAAACCAGAACAAAAAAAAGGAAGCTACTTTCCTTGTTGGAGGATAAAATTGAGGGGAGCCACTCGGAGCAAATACATGCTATCTTTGTGCAGCTGTACAGAAATGAAGATTTCGTCAATGCAAATAACGTTCCTAGGGGAAAAAAACAATTTCCATCCCCTGTGCTGAATTGGACATATGGAGATGATACCGTCAATTCGTCGAAGGGGGTGGACGAAGCGCCTTCCTCTGTGGACCCCTTCCAAGGGGAATCATCCACCGAAAATGACATCGAGAGCAGCACAGACTCGTCCGAATCGGACGACGCGTTTTCTTTCACCAGTTCGAGCACCCCTGAGGGGGGAGGAGTTTCAACGGTGGGTGAATCGCCAATGTGGGAGAAATCGCCAATTGAGGAAAAAACGTCAATAGAAAAAAAAACGTCAGTAGAGGAAAAACAGCCAATCGGGGAAAAACCCCCCCTGGAGAAAAAAAAAAAAAAATACAAACCCGCGAAGAAGCACTTCCATAACAACCCCAGCGTAAGAAGCTTCGAGTGGTACAAATTTATGGACGAGCTCATGTACATCTACCAAGTGGACGACGAAAAGGAGATCCTGAAAAAGTTGTACGACAAAATTTTTAACAATAAGGTGCATGAATTAGTGGAGGCATGGAACCCCCTATCCTTGAAGCAAAGCTACAATTTGTGCGTTATCCTGGCGGAGTACCTCCTCTACAATCAGGACCGCAGAGAGGTTACCAACATGGTCAAAGAAAAGATAAACAGTTGTGTAATTACATTTTTCGAAGGCTATATAAATATAAGTAGCCAAAAAAAAAAAGACATCTTCCTAATGAGGTGTTTAAAGATATTAAAAAGTGTCAGGGGCATCTTTTGCTTACTGGGTGATGATACCCTGCACGATTTTGTTAAAAAAATATTTTACAACTTTGTCCTCACAAATTATGATTATTCCAGTAAATTACACAACTTGATTGTGTCAGCGGTGGTGCACATTATCCTCTCTCTGGGTGTTCCAGAGGAGAGCAAATTTTTCGAAGACATTTCCAGTGTGTTGTGTGGGATCAAGGATAGGCTACGCTCGGGTGATTTCGACTACGGGAAGTTCAAGGTGGAAAATTAGGCCTATCCCAAGATTTGTACGATTTGTTGGGAGCAAGCAAAGGGGAGAATTGTCCAACCATTGGGATCGTATCAATAGGGTGCTTTTGTTACCCTATCCCCGACGCATGCGTGTCATCCTTTACACATTTGTATAACTCGCGTGTGCGTGTTTTTTTTTTTTTTTTTTTGTGTCCCCTTGGATGGGTGAAAAAAAGCGAAACTTTGCAGAAAGGGAACAAACACCATGGATGAACTGTTCCATCATTTGTGGCCTCTTTCCCCGCTCGCTCTCCCCTATTAGTGTCTAGCGGCACATGTTATGGCATTTTTGTGTCTTACCTATTTTTGCTTCCTTTGCTTGTTAGTTTGCCCTATTTTTTTTTTTTTTTTTTTTTTTCTTTTTTTATTTCATGCTGACTTGGTCATAATATTTTTCAAACAACGGTTAAAAAAAAAAAAAAAAAAGTATGACTTGTTCATAAATTTATGTATATTATTATTATTATTTTATTTTTTTTTTTTCGCCAAAATGGCTATTTATGGAAAGTAAACAATTGGCATAAATTGGTGTAAAATGGCATAATTTCACACAAATTGACGTAGTGAGATGGCCGGGACTAAAATTAAAAGCGCAAAAGGGAACTAAACTTTAAAAAGGAAAATGGCGCCGCGTGTGTGCGCACGAACAATGGCACATAGTTGTGCATTATGCATATTTAAAAAACTATAAATACATGGGGCCTGTGTATTCAAATGGGATGTTGAGAAGCGACATGGGAGGGGACGTCCCAGACGGTTCGGTAAAATGAGGGGCCACTTTGGCCAAACTTATCCACGTACAATTTAGCCTCGTGATCATTCCTCCTCTACGGTCACGCCTGCACGGGCTGCTCTTGCGCGGGGGCTATGTGCATCATGAAGCCAAACTTGTACTCATTATTCGGGTAGTCTATATACCCACTGACCCCAAAGCCTGAGTAATCTTGTGTGAACACGGCAATCTTCCCACTGGTGTCGATGCTCCCCTGGACCTTGGCATGACGAAAGGAGTAATCCCAACCTAGACGCATGGCAGATTCCTTCGTCTGCGGAGTTACTTCAAGTTCTGTCCCCAAGGATAACCTATCGGAGATTTTCTTAGCGTACTGGATTTTATATAAGTGTGTCTGATTAAGCATAAATTCAGGGGATTTAAAATTTGGCTGTCTTACGACTTGCATTGACAGGACATTATTTTTGTGCTGATATCGAAGTCCAAAGGATCCAATGGAAGCACAGTTGGATGCGATGTAGGTTAAGTCCACCCCGGCCTGAAACTTTCTACTTAACATCTGTGTGTAGGATGCGTTAAAGATCCAAGTGCCCTGCCATATGGTTTTTACGTTGTATGTGTATATAGGCTTATTAACTTCTATAGCCATTTCGTACATGTTTCTCGTGTCACTCTTCGCATATGTGTTAAAGTTGAGCTTGCAGTCGATGTCGTTTTTTATTTTTTTGCAGAACCTACCATTCACGCTGCCATCAATGTTTACCCTGCTGATCATTAGCAAGCTGTTATCACTGTTGGTGAAGTTTGCTCCGAATTGATACAAGTATCCGACATCCCTTAACGTTGTGCCAAGGAAAAGTGTATGTGTCGACTGTAAATATTTGTTCACGCTTTTATCGACTTCGAATCTGAACCCATCAAAGTTGTCTTGTGTAGTTATAAACTTGTATTCCTTGTTTAGGTTTTCAAAGAGTAAAGCCTCTGGAGCGTCGAATGAATTCGGCATGGGAGAGTTCGCTTGCTCCTTCAACGCATTTGTATCATCTTCATTCATTTTGTTTTTTTTCCCATCTCCATCGTTATCTAATAAGGTGCTTTTTTCTCCTTCTTTGGGCAATTCGTTTGATTTTTCCTCACACTGCGTGATCAGCCCAGACCTTCCCCTCCTCCACAAAGATGCATTCCCTTTTTTCAGGGCGTCCAGGAAGGGGTACTTACATTTTCCGAATTTCTCTCCTCTTTCTCTTCGCCATCTGTGTAAAAATCCAAACCCAGGAATTTCCATAATTATAGAAGTGTGTAAGGGTCTATGCAAGGGTACCTGTCTGTGCAGTTACTCCTCTGCTCCTTCCTTGTGCATGTTCTTTCCCAGTGGGATACCTGACGTGTCACACGTTTGATGGTTAAGTCTACTTTTTCTATTCCCCTTTTTCTCACTTTGCCTGGGCGCGTACTACTGCCTGTCTGCTTACGCGTCGTAATTTTTGCTTTTCACTTTGGCTTCCTCGTCACACTGGAAAGCATCTGGCATTTGCCGTCGTGAAGTCTGCTCTCTGTAGGGATTCCTCCGTTTATTCTGAAAACCGCGGGGTAGATTTCTCTGTTGCTCCTTCCTCTATTACTAATTTTTTTTTTTTTTTTTTTTTTTTCTTTTTTCGTCCGTTGCGTGCACTCACATATCAGCGTATAAATTTGGTAATAAAAGATGGATGATTCCCTCAGGGGGGAAAAAAAAATGTAGTGTAACACAAAAAAAAGAGAGCTACTCTCACATGTTATTTTTCGACGTGGCGATGGAGCAACACCAAATTGTCGGCGTGGGGAGGTCCTCTATCTTCTTGTTTCTGTTTGTTTAAGTTTTTCTCGTTCTAACTTGACTGTTTTTTTTTTTCTTTCTTTCTTTTTTTTTTCATTTATTTTATTTTTATTATTTTTTTTCAATCATTTTTACTTTTTTTTTTTTTTTTTTTTTTGCCTCTTTTCCGTACCCATTTTTTTCTACCTTTCGGATCTCTTCCTCTTTTCCCTGCTCACCTATGCGGCATATTTTTGTGAAGGCTCAACTTTACGCCTGACAATTCTTTAGAGATGCACAGGTGACTATAATTCCTGGCACTTTACATTCACGTAACTCTTTTGTGTCGGTACGATTTTTGCGAAGGTTCCTTTTTTTTCTTTTTTCTTTCTTTTTTTTTTTTTTTTTTCTCCACCAACGTCATTTGTATGCGCCTGCACGAAATGTGCCAACATCCCCCTTTTGTGCATTTTTTTTTTTTTTTTTTTTTTTCTCCATTCAGATTTATATTTTAGTAGGCGATAGAAGGGATGGTGCCCAGGTGGAAATTGCGCATTAGTCCATGTATCGATTGGTCCATCTGTTCGTTTGCCCACCTGCGCTTGTAGAAGGCCGCTTTTGGCGGGGTTGTTGCCCCTATACATTTTGCATCATCACCACCCCTGGTGATAATGTGCCCTACGATTTTACATACATTCACACACTCATCGGTTTCTACGGGTTCACCCATATTGTATGCCAACATAATTCTATGATAACGGTATTAAGGGGATGTGCCTTCCTCATTTGGGGTTATATGTGAAAGAGCAATTTTCTTCCCTTCGTATGTAGTGCTTTCGAAATGGGGTGGTTGAGTGTTAACTCATAATCAGTAGAAGGAGAGTTTTCTCCTCCTCCTAATATGTGTTTTCCCCTGTTTGGTCATTCCACTTGTTCTCTCCATTTCCCTCGCGGGTCAGACGACCTCCTCGCCACAACGACATCACCACAGTTGCCTGGTTACCCCAATAAGTAGAACCGTTTTAGACGTAGAGACATGCACATGAAATATAAATACAATAGTGGTCTGTCATTTTTATATAAAGGAAACGTTGCCATTGGTTGGGTCATGCATGCTTTTTATCCTTTCCCGCTCCGTGTGCACGATCAAATAGAGGTTTAGCCGAAGGAAGGATATATATGTGTGTGTCTCCAACAAAAAAATATGCACACCATTAGAAGCGCTATCTTATTTCCAATTTTATTAAGTAGCACTCGCGGGAGTTATCTGGGCCTTCTCCTCCCCTCTCCCCGTCCTCCTTCTCGCTCTGTTCTTTGCAAGAGATTGCCCCTTTCTGGCAGTAAACTCAAGTGTACCTCTTGCCAAACACGACGAAATGAGAGTCGATGCCAAATGTTGATTCACCTGGTTATTCTTATGAGCACCCATGCGAACTACCCATTTGGGAGGAGCTCGTTCCGCGTTGTGTCCTCTTTAGACTATATCTGGCCACCTCTCAGGAGGGAGAAAAACAAATGAACACTTCCTCTATATCAAATTGCCTGTGTGTTGGTTCGATCACCTCATAGCCGTTTTGCTCGAAGCAGATAGTGCATTGAATAATTATTTGTAGGATATCTCTGCACAGAGGAGCCTACCATGTTTTTTGAACAAACAAACGTACAATTGCGCGGGTAGAAACACTTCACCAGGCGGGCTGATCACAAGACTAACCAAAGTGGTGAAGGAGAGGTAAAAACACCATGTACTTTTCACACCAAAGGGGGAATGTGATATTTTCATTCATAGATAGGACAAGAAAGCGAAAAAAAAAAAAAAAAAAAAAAACCTTCAAATGTTGCCACCATCCATCAATAAATTAGAAACACCTTTTTGAGATACCCATAAGGTGTTACCCCCCCCCAGAAGTTTCGTTTTATTTTTTTTTTATCCTTCTCCCTTATATTACACCCTTTTTCGGGCGACTGCATAGAGAAAGCAACTTCGTGTGTATCTCTCAGTTTGTACCCTGAAGGGAAGAAAACACGCACAAGTTTGTTTGCTTGCACCATATGTATATATAATTTCTCGCATACCCATTTTCCTATCAACCCCGGGGGTGGAAGAGGAGTCCAACCCAGTCCCTGCGTCATTAAAAAAAAAAAAAAAAAAAAAAAAAAATATATATATATATATATATATATATATATATTAAGGGGGAGTGGGTCCAACGGGAGGAAAATTTCCTTAATTCATTCGTTGCTGTTTTACTGTTTCACCATTTTACGGTCTCGTGGATTTCTACCACGAGGGACACTAAGGTAACGCGCATACTGTTGAGTACCGGTTCCGCCACTGCACGGATCAGTAAACATATATACCCGCGCGTACGACAAGATATTTCTTGAGTTGCTACTTTTTTCCATCCCGTGCATAGTGTTCCACCAACTTTTTGCGCAATTTTTTTTTCCTTCGGCGGCACGACGCTACTCGACACGAATCGACGTATGGGAATCCCTAAAACGAAAAAGGAAGACCATTCGGCCTTTTTTAATTTTTAATGATTAGAAATCAGCAGGGGAAATTAGCTAAACTATAATTATAATATAAAGTTAGTTACCCCATAGCGTACCTTTTTTTTCTTCTTTTTTCTTTCTTTCTTTTTTTTTTTTTTTTTTTTTTGTTTTTGTGATTTTTTGTGCGCTTTATTATTTATTTTATTTTTTTTTTCCATTCTGTTTTCCCCTTCCCTGTGAGCGAAAAAAGGTGAGGAGGGGGTAAATGAAGGCTTGGCGCGCATGCTCCTGTCTCTCGCCGCCGGGCGTTCGCAAAGGAGTTGGCCAAGGGGATCAACCTACCACATGATCAGTCGCCAAGCAACCACATGATCAGTAACCAGGCCAACACATGATCAGTCGCCAACCCACCACATGATCAGTAACCAGGTCAACACATGATCAGTCGCCAACCTACCACATGATCAGTCGCCAAGCAACCACATGACCAGTAACCAGGCCACCACGTTGACAACGCTATTAACGATCTCTTGCCAAGATGATGAAACACAGTATCAAGGGGCTTTACTGCTTCATCGACGAGATCCGCAACTGCAAATGCCTGGAGGACGAGGAGAAGAAAGTTTTACAGGAAATAATAAAAATAAAAAAAAAGTTCAATGAAAAAAATATCAGCAACTATAAAAGAAAAAAGTACATATGGAAACTTATCTATTGTCATATATTAGGGTATGGCATTTCTCTGTCCTACCTAGACATAATCAAGTTAATGAGTAGCTCCAATTTTAGCGACAAGTACTGTGGGTACACAGCCTTGTCCCTGTTGGTTAGCGAAAACAACGAAATGCTTCACATGATGATTAGTACGATCAAGTTAGATCTGAAAAGCAATGATGAAAAGGTGAACTTCCTAGCACTGCATTTTGCAAGCCAAAAAATTAACGATCTTCTTATTGAAAATATGTATGATGACATACTCCACATTGTCACATCGAATTATATATACAAGCCGAACATTAGGAAGAAGGCCTTCCTCTGCTTATCCAACATATACAAAAAGAGACACGACCTATTGTTGAAAAACAAAACGGAGTTGGAGATTTTCAAATTTTTAGATCAGAACTTGAACGAAGTAAATATGTTTAATGTTTTCGCATACCTCAATTTAATATACGTTATCATTTTGGTTTTCCAAAAATATGAGGCAATGCAACAATATCGGGAGAAACAGAAGAGCAGGAAGAAAAAGTACACCAACAAAGGTGATGATGCGAACGATCATGATGATAACGATGACGAAGACGATGATGATGGTAGTGATTACGACGAGGAGGATGATAGTACGGGCGGAGGGAATCGCAGAGATGAACACTCTATCAAGAGAGAAGACCTCAAAGTTGACTCGAGCAATTTTAGCAGTTTTAGCAACAAGAGAATTATCTCGCTAAATATAAAGGACGAGGTGAAAAGGATGGGGTACCACAAGAACAACAGCTCTTCCCTCTCAAACGAACAGAGCTTCCTGTACAACGATTTGAAGAAGGTAGATAAAATAATGGAAATCGACTCACAGTGCAGTTTGAACATGGAGGAAATAAATTTTTGTGAAATAAGAAAATACATTAACAAGTATATCCACTTCATCCTGAATGTACTATACCTCATTTTGGATGAAAATTTAAAAATTGATGAAGGGTTCTACTATAGCGAGTTCAGGTACCCCTTCCTGTTGATTAAGTGTCTACAGATGGTGCAGTTGTACGACCTGTATGGTTTGTCACAGAACACCATTAACAATATTAACGATATTCTATATAGGATAGTTAGTAAGCCCTTTAAGAAGTTGCAAGGGAAGATAGGCTTCGAAACGAGCAAAACGAAAAGTGGTCGCTCCTTTGGACACGACCTTTCCAACTCACACAACATAAGTGGCAACGACGGTGGCCATCACCGTGCCAGTGGCCATATAATCGACAGGAAAAATATTTTCAGAAAGAGCTTCTCCAAAAACAGCTTCTACATGGGGATGAAGAAGTCTAAAGAGGAACTCCGAAACGAAAAGAGCACCACATATATCGAGTACGCCATCATATACGAATGTTGTAATGTTTACAATTTCCTTGGGAAAAAAATTGAAGATAGAAATAGGGATATCATTCTATGTCTTATCACAAATTCTTTTGATTCAAAAAGGTCTAACATAAATTACGTTATCCTGAACAGTTTATCCAAGCTAAAAATGAACAATAAAATATATAGCATGTTGGAAAATCACATTATGCATTTGATTAACCTTCTCAACAATGATGATATAACAATAAAACTGCAAACTTTTAACATTCTTTTTAATATGTGTAATACATCTAATTGGAAATTACTTATTAACGTTTTCCTGCATCACCTTCCATACATAGATCCATATATACAGAATGAGATAATAATAAAAATATCCATCTTGGCAGAGAATTTTTCACCTGACTTGTCTTGGTATATTGATGTTATATTCAAGATGATTGAAATTACATATAGATATATTTTTCCTGAGGTGTGGTTTCGCTTGGTTCAGGTTGTCAGTGGGTTTGTTGAAGGGGATAAATCAGGGAAGGTGACAGACAAAGCGGGAGATAAAGCGGATAAAGGAGATAACCGAGACAAGAAGGAAAGTATCTCCTCCGATAACAGTAAAGTTAAGGAGGAACAGAAGGTACAGACTTACGCTGCGATGAAGTGTTACAAATACTTGGCTGATCGATATACAAAAATTGAATTGCTCATCGATCTGTGTTCATACATCATTGGCTCCTTTGGGCATCTCATAAAGGATAAAGTACCCATGAGTACTCAACTAAAAGTTCTGGAAATGTACTTCACCCTAGGGTCATCGAACACCAAGTGTGTGATTCTGATGGCCATAATGAAAATGGTTTTCTATGAGAGTAAGCTCATGCCTGCCGTGAAGAAAATTCTTACGAGTTGTATTACACACACAGACTTGGAACTTCAAACCAGGGCCTGTGAATTTCTCAACCTTTGTAATTTGAACAACCCTGCTGTCCTCAATTGCCTACTGAAGGGCATGCCGCTCTATCATACGAAGAAGGTTCACGAGAACTTCCTTATCAAGCGCCTCCTGGAAAAGAACAAGTGAGTCAAGGGAACCCTTGGAGGGGAGCGATATCTAATACCATTGCTAAAATGTACTCGTACATTGTTCTGATGCACCGTCTTGATGCACCGTCTTGATGCACCGTTCTGATGCATCGTTCTGATACATCGTTCTGATGCACCGTTCTGATACACCGTTCTGATGCACCGTTCTGATACACCGTTCTGATACATCATTCTGATGCACCGTTCTGATACACTCCCCCCCGTGTAACCGCACCTTTGGCACCACCTTGCAGGCACGCCGTCATCGACTTTAACGAAAAGGATAACTCCCTCAAATTCGATAAACATGAAGAGAAAGACAAGTCGAGCATCAGACACGACAAGAACGACAAGTACGGAGACAGCGATGACAGCCGCAGCAAGGGATCTTCCTCGACCTCCTCGGATGGAAGTTACGATCATAAAGTTAGGAGAAAAATGAGTAACGGATCAGCGGCTTCATCCGGAAATTCGCAAAAATCCTCATCCTCTTTATCCACACACAGAACCAAAAACTCAAGTGAGGACCACACGGATGATAATGCAAAGCTCTTTAAGTCGCTCTGCTTGCAAAAGGCAAACAACATTAATGACCTTTGGTTCAATGCCTGCCTCCTGGACAAATCCCTTTTTTTTAAGAATGCTGTTTTATCCATCCTCATAAAGCAAAAGTACCAGGAGAACAAGGCCATCCTCACTTTTTACGTAAAAAATATATCAAAAACTGTGGTGAACTTGGCAAGGTAGGTCTCTTCTGGGAAAAACGTCGTGTTCGCCTTGGCAACCCTCCTTAGGTGAAGCCGATGTTGTTTCTACCGTTCCGTTGTTCCGTTGTTCCGTTGTTCGTTTGTTCCGTTGTTCGTTTGTTCCGTTGTTCCCTCTTCCCTCTACTCCACATTACAATGGCACCACATTACAATGACACCACATTACGACGACACCACATTACAATGGCGCCGCATCTCTCCCCCTGCAGTATCCGTATTGAGGATTGTGAACAGATGAATATAAAGGAGACCAAAATTGCGATGAATGAGAAAATAGATTCCGACGCTGTATATATCCATAAAATTATAATTACAATTTCGGATATCTTCTACAATATCCCTAGCATATACTTCAATGTCTTGACACCGAACTCGGCGGTAAGTTGGGAACGATCACCCATGTGATTGGCTACTGGACGGTGCCCTTATTAAGCGCCTCTCCCACCCCCCATCCCCATAAAGGGAGCGTACACATGATTACCTGCCTTCCCCTCTGCAGAACGCGAGTCTATCGTCCAAGCTACCCATCCTCATTACGCGCTTCATCAAGGAAAATAAAATGAACGAGGCGACCTTCAAAATTTACTGGAAAGCTCTCACGCAGGTCCACAACGAGGATATCATAATGGGCGTCCCGAAGTTTTCGAAAAAATACTTTTTCAACTATCTCATTAACGCATTTAATTTTTACATTTTGAAGGTAATATGCGAAGAGTGAAAAAGTTTCATCGAGGGATGCACTGTCAGGAGACCACTCCACTATATGTGCACATGGATGCCTCACCCAAGGGATCATCACATATTCATCACCATTGTATGTTATCTTCATCCTGTCACTTGTTTCCCCACACTCTTGCAGATCGGCTCGCTTATCTGCGCCTCTGGATACATACATTTCCCCACCTCGGATAGCGAAAACAAAATTTTAATTCTCGTTAAAATACGGCATGAGATGAAAGGGTACGCCAAGCAGACCCACGACATGTCTGTAACATTTATGTAGAACAACCATCTGTCCTCCACCTAGATACGAGCATGTTAGGATGATAAGGTAGAACATTCTTTTTTTTTTTTTTTTTTCCATAGGTGCCAAATCTCAGTTGTGTCCAGTATCAAGCACTTGAATAACTACCTGAACAAAATATTTGAGATTTATCTTATAAAGAACAAATAGCATGGAGAAATCTCTCATGGGAATGCCGCAGTTTATGTAGCTACGCTCACACACCCATGTTTAATGTGTAACGTTTAATGCTTAAATTTTTTTTTTTTTTTTTTTTTTTCCGCGCTGAAGGGGATTCCAAATTTGGCATCAATTTATGGCAGCTATTTTGGGGATATATTTTTCTTCTTTTTTTTTTTTTTTTTTTTTTTTATGCGTATCTTTTTTTGGACCATTTTTTTTTATTTCTTGTTTCGAATGGGCGGTGGAGGAGAGTGCCCCTTCTTCTTTTTTTGTCACTCCCCGGCGTCGTTCCGTTGTATGATATATGGTTGATTTGTTTGTTCTGTGTTTGTACTATATGGCTGACATGGTTGATGTGGCGATTACTACCTATGCATCATTTCGTCTCCCTTTTCTGCGCACATGTTGCCTTTCCCCCTTTTTTTTTTTTTTGTCTTTTTTTTTTTTTTTTTTTTCAAAAATTTAATTATGAATAATACCTGCAATGCTTCAATTTATTTTTCATAGAACGGGACCACCTATGTGGACCATTTTGTACGTACCCAAGTGCAAAAGAAGAGGTGTTCCACTTATCCCCTATTTATGCACCGTGTGTAAAGACAATGGAATGTCTAAATAGCCAATCATTGCAGATAGAATGGAATATCACCCAATCAAGTAATATGGTCTCTCTTTGCGAGCAGTACGGAAATGTTCTATGAGATGCACCACCGGTTCGGTGGATTACACTCCCTTGTTTTGATTTTCCTCTCAGTAAAGATTAATCATGCAGACAAAATTTAAAAAAAAAAAAAAAAAAAAAGAAACACAACGCAAGAGCTAACATTTCTGAGAGGATATAGGGACCTTGCATAACTACTTCCTTTCCCCCCCCCTTTTGTGTCTATTTGTGTGTACGTTAGCCCTTACTGGGACTATATGTTGGTGCTTTTTTTTTTTTATCTTCTCCATCCCCCCGTTTGGTAGTCACGCAATTGGGAAGTTTGTTTCCGCCCAAGGTTGGTCCAACCATAAGGTCTATTTGCCATTCATTCAGTCGTCAAAACGTGGACCCGTCAACAGTGATATCAGAGTGAACAAAGCGAACACGCAAGAACGAACGGATTACGCTTTCACAAATATGTAGCATGCCGGAATGCGCAATACAGAAAATGATACATTTTTCGATTTCCTCATCCCTCCAAAATAATTATTAACACCTTCTTGCTATATCGCATCGCCAATAGGAAAAAAAAAAAATAAAATAAAATAACAGTCGAACAAAGGGGAAGTAACGCGACAGGTGAAAAAAAAAAAAAAAAAAAAAAAAAGACTCTTTTGGCTCCTTTGCGATTGCCAATTGGTTACGTCAATTTTTTACACTCCCCCACGAGGGGCGTGTGGAGGGTAATTTGTTTTAATTCACCTATGACCGAAGCCAACATTCACTAAAGGTATATGTACATGTAGGGGCTAGCTCCAGAATGAAGTGTACTTTGCATCCTAATATATCGTATTTGTGGTGATGTTGGAAAGGGTTCGTTGCAGATCTCATGTGCCACATGGCTGTCGAGCTGTGTACATACATCGAAACGTGCATGCAATGTAGGTATACCCCCCCCACTTTGCACAAGCCTGTACATATATTTTTTCTCTGTACACCAACAGGCGCACATTTCCGTGGCGAATGCCTTTATGCACAACTCGTCTGCTCGCATTCACCCTACATGAAAGAATTTTTTCAACAAAAATACTGCTACATCCTCCATACCGACGTGCGCAGTGGGTAGGTAGAGTACATATGCACATCACATATGCACATCACATGGGCACATCACATGGGCACATCACATAAGCGCAGCACTCGTGTAAATGCGTAGGCCACTCAAATACGCGCCTTTATACATGTAGGCTCACGTGAAGGGTGCTATGCAAAGGAACCATTTTCTTATATATGTACTTGCCCGGCGTATATTTTCACCTGCACGTGTACAGGTAAAAACGACGCAAATATAATGTACATATGAGGTGCTTTTTTTTTTTTCTTCTTCTTCTTTTTTTTTTTTTTTTTTTTTTGTTTTTTCCTCTTTTTCTTTTTGTGCAAATTTAGCTTTTCCTACGTTTCAAATTGCCGCGTGGGGTAAATACATGGTAGGATACTGCAGCATAGCGCAGTACAAGCATTTATATAAATTTTATCGCTCGTTT
This sequence comes from Plasmodium knowlesi strain H, assembly GCF_000006355.2. Lineage (NCBI taxonomy): Eukaryota > Apicomplexa > Aconoidasida > Haemosporida > Plasmodiidae > Plasmodium > Plasmodium knowlesi. The sequence goes on along the minus strand of NC_011912.2, from coordinate 1,520,289 downwards.
GGCCACCCCCGACTCCTCTCTAATTTTATTTTTCCTTATTTTATTTATTTTATATTTATTTTTTTTTTTTTTCCTTCCCTCTTCTTCTCCTTCTTTCATTTCTTTCACGTTGCTATATTTATTTTTTTTTATTTTTATCTTTTTGAAATTTTCCACGCCTCCACCTGTGCGACTAGCCTGAATGTTTTCCACCCCTCCCTCCCACTTTTTCCCATGACATTATGCGAAAGGAGAAAACTGTACAGATGCTGCGAGGAATGTAAGTACAAGAGTAAATAATTTTATACAGGCGAACAAGTGTACATTTCTGCCCACGGGCATACGTTACTTTTTGCTTTATCGCCAATGGGCTGCTCACGCGTAATCCTCCCCCCCCCCATATACGCCCGCAGGTATATATCCCCCTCATGAACCACATGCTCGCCTTCGTATATACTTTCGAGTAGTTGCAAATGCCTAGTGTATCTTTGGCCTCTTTTCTTTTTTTTTTTTTTTAATGCTAAAGTTGCATAGGAACTAAGAAAAACAAAAGCAATTGGAGCTTGTACTGTTTTATATGACCGACCTAGAGAAAACGCGCGCACCTACGCATTAGCCTCAGTTTGTTTTTTGACCATCCCACCAGCAGTCGGTCGCTTCAAAGGAATCACCTCCTACTGTGCATTAGCCTGACGCATCCAAACACTACGCTCGACCTTCCATGTACAGGAGTACATCCTCATACCTGAGCATACGTATGAACATATTTCTATATGAGCACATGCCTTAGCAACTTACATGCCCGCGTGTAACGTATCAGCCATCCCGCAGAAGATACCCCCCCCCAAGCGTTGACGCTCCGAATTCTTCTTCCACTCACTTCTTATTGAAGAAACGTTTTTATCGATGCGTTGCGCAAAATTAGCATATCTTTAATTGGAAGATCGCGCATTGTTTGCTTGGCTCAGATTAGGAAGGTTTTTCACGCCACTGTGTTGTACTGTCTGTATCGCTCTTTTTTTTCTTTTTTTTTTTTATTCACATTTGTGAGAATATCCCCCCCCCTGATACCTGTCGGTGTGCTTTTCACCTTGTACTTTTAAAACGCCAAAATGACGGAAGCCGAGAAGATTACTGTGGAGAAGCCCGACTTCGACGCATACAATGAGAAGCTCGGGAGCATTTCCGAATCGATTGACCAAGTGAAGAAGAAAATTGTAAGTTCTCATCTAGGTCTTTAGCGCGATGACCACACAATCGCCAATATGCGCGCCACATATTTTCCATCATGCTGATTATTACATTTTTGCTAACGCAACATACGCTTTCCCACCCCACCCCCCACACAGGAAAACTTGCAGAAGGAAATAAAAGTTGCGAACAAGGGAAAGGAGGAGTTCAACAAGAAGAAGAAGGATATTGTAACCAGAATTGATGGAGTGCAGGAGGAAATAGACAAGCTCGAAAATGAAAGGAGAAAAATATTGGATGAAATGGACAAGAAGCAAAAGCATAAGAAGGAACTGAGAGTGAATGCACAAAATATGAAGAAACAAATAGGTTTCCATAACGAAGAAGACATAGAGAAAAAAATAAAAGAAATAGAAAATAAGCTAATGACATCAACCATCTCCATTAAGGAGGAAAAATTGCTCATCAACCAGATACAAGCATTAAATAAAAATAAGCCACTACTCTCCTCCTACAGTAAAATGGAAAATGAAGCTAGCAAGTATGATGATGAAACAATTGTGCCTCTTAAAAGTCGCATGGATTCTATCCGAGAACAAATTAACAAACTTAGGAATGAGAAAAAAAATGAAAGAAATAAACTTAAAGATTTGCAAAATAGCTACCAAGAAAAAAACAACAAACTGAATGAACTAAATAACTTAAGAGATAGTTACTCCAAAAAAATGAATACTTATTTTATCGAGAGAAGGAACTTAACTGTGGAGATGGAGGAGAAGAGACAACAGTATAGAAGTTACAAAATGAATTTACTGCAAGCCAAACAACAAAAGTTGAAGGAGGACAGGGAAAGAAAAAACCTTGAGATCGAAAAAGAATCTTTGGAGAAGGAACTTGAAGATATAGACCTATTACCTTACAGAGAAGAGCTAGCTTTAATAGAGAATATGCTTGTGTACTTAAAAAAAATACAAGAAGAGACCAAATTGGAAGAAGCAAAGAAACAACAGAACAACTCCTCTGCGAAGAAAGTCAATGGAGATGTGAACGACACGGAAAACAAAAAAGAGCAAGTGGATGATGCACCTGAAAAAGGAAAAAATGAAGGAAAGAAAAGCAAAGGAAAAAAGGATAAGCAGAAAATTTTCAAATTGGATATGAATATTCTCTGCTACTTTGTCACAGCGGGCATAAATCCTCCCGTTAGTTTTGATGAGGTCGATTCTTGTATTTCCAAGTTGGTAGAGAAGAGGGAGTTTTATGAGAGCAAGCGGGAGGAGAGCGTCAAGAATGTGGAGAACAGGAGAGCGGACCTGACGGGCAAAATTAAGGGTAAGCAAATTCGTCCCCTACAACTGCGTGTGCCTATCGGGGAGAAAAAGCAGAAACGTGGATAGGCACACACACATGCGTACATGCATATATACATACATACATATGTACATACATACATACATACATACATACATACATACATACATACATACATACATACATACATACATACAGAGGGAGAGTAGCATCCCAAACGATTAAGCAGATTCACCTCCCCCCCTCTGCTATCAACAAACAATGTTACATTACTATTTTTTATCACCGAATGTGAATTTTTCCTACCTCCCTTTTTTAGAAATCGAAGACAAATTGACAGCCTTCAAACCGAACGAACAACAGAGAGCCCCGAAACCCAACAAGGCTAAGGCCTGAGGCATCAGCTGGAAAGAAGAAAAGTGAACGACTAGGGAATTGGCCTGCAGCCGCGCGCGTTCCCGAATCCCCATGTGCATTTCTGTGATATGTATCTTCTTGTCTCGCTCACTCTATTTCTGTGTATATCACTGTGTATGGATAAGTGTATGGATAAGTGTATGGATATGTGTATGAATATGTGTATGTCTATGTGTATGTCTATGTGTGTGCCTGCATTTTACTTCTGTGCCCCTTCGCCGTATACCCAGTTTAATCTTCTATTATGTGCCTTCGTTTATGCTTGTGTCTGTGTCTGTATGTGTCTATGTGCGTCAATTGGTACGCCACCCCCTGCGTGCCTTTTTTTTGTTTTTTTTAATTTTTTTTTTTTTTTCTTAAATATGTTTTGTCCCCATTTTTATAGTTATTCCTAGGGGTTGTCGGGAGGGGCCGACCGCGCGGCTGCAGGTTAGTGGAAATGTGACAACCAAATTACAAACAAATGAACAATCAAATTGCAGTCAGATGCCATCGCAAACATTCAACACTTGCCCGCCCTCTGCATACCCCATTCACCTGCTTTTTTTTTTTTTTTTTTTTTTTTTTAAATCTCCATTTTGCCAAGGGGGGTTTCCAGGAAAAAGTTAAACACTCCCCCTATCTCCAGCGCTTCTTCTTTTTTTTTTTTTTTTTTTATCCTGTATATGTGCCCTGCGTAAGAACGTAAGGTTGTAAAAAGAAAAGAAAAAAAAAAAAAAAAAAAACATATGATTCACTCTCATAATTAACAAATCAGCCTTTATTCAATTCGGATGCATATTAAAAATATTTATAGCCAAAAAAAAAGGAAGGAAAAAAAAAAAAAACAAAAGACTCCTCTTGTGTGTCGGCCCAAATAGCCTTCCACAAAAAGGATTTAACATTCGAGGAGGTATACCCGTAGGAGGAGAAAAAGACATTCCGTTTTGTAGGATTATGGACGGGAGGGGGGCCCCATTACAACAGAGTCAACACGATATACCTGTATAACGGTCTGCATGGAATGCAATTTTTCCCATTATGAAATAGAGGGGCATTTGTTACAAAATTATTAAGACAATTCATAAAGTTGCCATTTGTATACACCTACGTAATTATATAACTTCGCCCCAGACAATCCCTAAGTGTAAGTTTTTTTTTTTTTTTTTTTTTTTTTTTTCTTCTCCATTTGCTCAACTGCACACGCAACAAGTAGCCCCTATTTTCCTCGCGAAAAAGTACCAAATCGTACAAATAGCGATCAGCGCGAATGCGTGAATTTTTGGAAAAAAAAGAAAGTTAAAGGAATTGAAAATCGGGATAGCCCAAAAAAAAAAAAAAAAAAAAAAAAAAAAAAAGTGTTAAGGGGTTGTTTACACGGGAAAGTTCTCCTCCATTTTGGCTCCCTCTTTTGCATCCCTCCCTTTGATCACCCACTCCAGCCCTGGAACGATGGATCCGTCTTACCGCAAGCTGCGAACCGTTGAGCTGCAGAAGCGGAAGGTCACTCAGTCGAAGAACGCATCCAACTTATCGGAGCGGAAGTTGGCCAATGTATACGCGGTGAGTTGCAGACGCCCGTAAGAAGTACAACGGAGCCAATCACAATGCCAATCACAATGCCAATCACAATGCCAATCACAATGCCAATCACAATGCCAATCACAATGCCAATCACAATGACAATCACAATGATAATCACAATGCCAATCACTATCACCCCCGCAGCCGAAGAACTTCGACGAAGACTCCACCATCGTTGTGTGCAACTTCCCACAACACACAACCATGAACGACTGCAAAAACTTCATGCAGTGGATTGGGCCAGTCATAAAGGTCGAGAAAATTCCGTCCTTCATGCAGGAGAACAACTACCTCGTGGTGTTTTCCAATCCACACTTTGCCAAGGTAACGCCCGGGTCTCTCGTTCGACTGACACCCTGTGCGCGCAGCTTACGTACGAGAGGGGGGGAAAAGCATCTGCATACGGAGTTACCCCCACTATTGCAAGCCACAAAAAAAGAATATACACACCTTCATATACAACTCACGCACTATGCAGGCCGCCCTCGAAACGCAACTTATATATGAAAACAAAACGAAGCTCTTTATCAGGCTAGTAGAGAAGAGAGACACCCTTTGGAAAAACATAAACGACATGATTTCGACGAACATTGGATTTTTTTCTTAATGGGCAGAAGGAACCACACACATGTGTTCAGGTGTCTACCTTCACGATGAACACATAACCTCTGCGCAACTCTGTACATCCCTCTCCCTCAGAATGTACCACCTTCTTTTGTTCTTTCTTTTTTTTTGTGTGTGTGTGTTTTTTTTTTTCTTTTTTTTTGTCTCTTCCCAGTAAATGTTTAAAAAAAATAGGTTAACTATAAAAATGGGCTATACGTCTTTATATGAACGGGCGAATGGGGAATTCCACATAGCTGTTCCATTTGTAAAAAAAAAAAAAAAAAAAAAAAAAAAAAAAGACCTCCATGTGAATATCATACTGGATATACATCCAACTGACCATTTGCTGTTCCAACAGTTTCGTACACATTTCTCCAGTTACAACAGAACGGAGACATTTTTACATTCAACTGCACGCACTTCTTTCAGTCTATGCTCCCTCACCGAATGTCATTTTTACTCATTCGTAAAAGGATGAAATGCTTCACATTGCAAAAATTCACCCAACAGGGTTTGCAAAAAAAAAAAAAAAAAAAAAAAAAGGAAGAAGAAGAAGAAGAAAAAAAATGTATGCGCATACCCATCGCACACACAACGGTGTTTCTAGCTTCGCCATTTTAGTCATGTGCATTTTCCAGTTGAGACACAAGTCGAAGTACCTGTGTGAGGGAGGTCATGAGACGACAGGTATACGCCTACGGCAACTTTACAAACCAGAAAAAGGCATCGTAAAAAAAAATTATAAAAATGAACTCTCCCTAAATGTGCATAGTGATTAATGAGTAAGTCACCAAGGGAGTAATTATATTTTGCGTCGTCCCTCCGGATAGTGGCTTCTTCACTGTTATCGTAAAACATCGCAGCGGAGGGAGGTGGGTCCCATGCTATCCCCCGTCCATGTGGAAAGGGTAAAAAAGGCGAAACGTAAAAAATGTGAATACAGATTGTTCGAAGCTAATCTATCTTATGCAAAAAGGAAAAAAAAAAAAAAAAAAAACACGAGAAATGGTATGCAGGAAGAAATGCGCATACATGCCAACTGAGGATGACTATACTAGCAATGGAATCACTGGAAAGAAAAAAAGTAGGTGTAGGGGTGGGCAAAACTTCTCATTCCTGCGCAAGTCGCATGGAGAGAGTTCTCCACCAGCGGTGAGTAGCTCCTCATGTAGTTGTTGATTAACCTGTTCAGGTAGCCCAACTGCGGCATGACCGCCCTGAGGGGGAAGAAGGCCCTAGCTGTAATCTTCAAACATCCATCTCACCACGGCGGGAGCTACCATCCCAACCATCCGAATAACCTTTGTTCATCACGTGGTTAGAGAAACAACAACCAGGTTTCAAGAACATATGCTCCCACATCTATTAAGGGGAGCGTGAGAACATGTCAGGTGCACTTCGGTCCACAATGACTCCAACCCATCGTATGTGGAGTAGAGTCACATGGATCTGTTTAACCAATTCTACCAGTAAATTCCCACAGAGTTAGACAACGGAAAAAAAAAAATACGCAATTAATGTAATTCTGCCATGTTAGAACATTTTTGCTACAACCAACAAATCAATAATGGGTGAACCCTACCACAAAGAGCCATATCGCCTAGCGGAATCGCTTTTCTGTTTAATGGCTTCTAGTGAAACCTTATAAATGTATAGTTTACAGTTTGGGAAAAAAAAAAAAAATAATAAAATAAAAATAATGTAATGTGATGTGATGTGATGTAGTGTAATAGAATATAGTAGCCGTGGTGACAGGTGCAACTACCTCTCTTCCCTCACTAGTTCACTTCGCTCCTTCCAACATAGCTTACACTCACCCTTTTGATTTCCAAAAGAGGGTATAGTAGCTACATAAGACGGGGAATAAACCACAGTGAGAGACACAGATGGAGCACGAGTTGCCACACACAACGTCAGTTAATAATAAAGCGAATGAGTAAGGGAAGAAAAAAAAAAAAAACTAAAAAAAAAAAAAAAAGAGTGAACACTTTTTTTTTTTTTTTTTTTTTTTTTCACATATATGTATACATGCATATATAGGCATTACACAAACAGGCTCGGGAGTCCGCTGTGTAGCAAATATAACTATGTACTCATTTATATATATATATATTTTTTTTTTTTAATATTTTTCTTATGTGTCCACCAGCACCATACCCACATTAGGCACAGAAGCAATATAGTGGGTGGTGTGAATGGCTTCTCATAAATGGCGTCGGCGCGTGCGGTGAGCTGCGCGCGGGGTGCCGCCCGCATCTGCTACATGTGAACATAAGGAATGAAGGAAAAAAACAAACCATTCACATATTTGCAAGTGCATATACTAATAAGAATATAGTTACTTGCAAATGTGAACGGAAGCAAGGACCATCATTCTCAGTAAAACACACTTAACAGAGAGTGTGCACCCACGTAGGAAGTACACACCCATATTACCACACACGGAAAACGACATACCCTAAAATATATCAGCAAGGAAATATAACCTGGTCTGGTCATTCTTCTTCATACCGCACGGTCCTTGTACATACACCACACGTTCGCTTATAAGCATTTACACACTTACATGCACAACGTGTATGAGCTACGAAAAAAAAAAAAAAAAAAGAAAAAAAGAAAAGAAAAAGAAGTCGCTTCTCTAATAGTCCTGATTGGCAGTGGCACCTGATTTAAGTTGAGATTTCTTTGGTAATAACACATTGTGGATGTTTGGCAAAACTCCTCCGGATGCAAAAGTAACGCCTGCCAAGAATTTGTTCAATTCTTCATCATTTCTCACAGCTAGTTGTATGTGTCTTGGGGTAATTCTGGACTTCTTATTGTCTCTCGCTGCATTTCCAGCCAACTCCAAAATTTCTGCACACAAGTATTCTAGCACGGCAGCCAGATAGACAGGTGCTCCAGCTCCTACTCTCTTCGCATATTTTCCTTTTTTTAAGTATCTTCCAATTCTTCCTACTGGGAATTGAAGTCCTGCCTTAGCAGAGTTAGAGGTTCCCTTAACAGCCTTCTTGCGACCAGTTTTTCCTTTTGCTGACATTTTTTACGAGTGTAAAAAAAAAAAAAAAAATAATAAATATAAATGAGTAGCGGTTATACGCTTACGCCTTCTTTTTTCGTGAATTTCACGTGTGAAACTTAGCTTTTTCACATAAAATGTGATTTCTTATTTTTTTTTGTTGTTTAAAATGGATAAATGCGTTTATCAATTGGAAAATATAAATATGTGGATATAAAAACGTATAAATGTATACATATATGCGTTTTTTTTTTTTTTTTTAATGCAAAAATATATTTTCTTTTTTTTATATTTTAAATGTTTAAAATTATATTTTAAAAAAAAAAAAATTAAATAAATAAAGGAATCGAAAAATTAAAAAAAAAAAAATCATACACTTTTTTTATTTTATTTTTTTGTATGTACTGTTCAGGCAATTTGGGCGCAAAAAAAAAAAAAAAAAAAAAAAAAAAAAAAAAAAAAATCACCAAATCGGTATGCATATGGGAATACCGCCAAATCACGAAAGCATCAAACACATGGGCTATTTTTACCATTCTTAAAAACGCAATGGGACAAAATTTGCAGTTTGCCATGTCGCCGCACATCTTTACTGGGCTAACCCCAGTTTATCAAATTTTTCCGAAAATGTGCCCCGTGCAGGGGGGTACTTTTTTTTTTTTTTTTTTGTCTCACCGCGCAAAACGCGCCGCTTGCCGCGTTATATACTTGCAGTGAGCAAAAAGATGCAGCATATATAAATATATAAATATATAAATTTGTTATATGCATATATGCACTCACGGGCGTGCCATCGCCCCATGCGCGTGCATACTCGTACACACGCATACAAACGCGCACATACACGTTTACATATTATATATAAATTATATTATTTCTGAGTGCTTCCGAGCGTGTGCGCACGCCATAATCGGTGGTTCATGTTCACCTTCGAGCTCCAGGCGATGCGCTTTTATTAAATGAATATCCCTTCCCCATTTGTGCGCTGAACTCATGCAATTTAGTGTAACATTTTCGGGGCCATGCTCCACGATCCCCCCAGGCACTTTTCTTACGATATGCCACATTCCCGCGCTTTTGATGCAGTACGAGGGGGAGGAAAAAATTGTTAACCTCCGGGAGCATATGCAGGCATGATACGCATAGGAGGTGGAGAAATGGGTGCGCAGGCCGTAGCGTATTCTCCTGGGTGAAAAAAAAAAAATAAAAACATACCTTCACCTTGCATAAGTGCATACGCTCATTTATATATATTCGTTTACTTTTATATATGCATGCTTACGGGTAAATCTTTTTATATAGCGGAGGGGTGGAGGTATTATATACCACTGCTCGAGTAGTTTTCTCTTCATAAAAAGCGCAAAGCTCCGTGCTGAGTGTGTGCGCCCGGATGCATGCATATATAAAAGTATATATAAATGTACACACGTACTTGTGACCCATCGTGTGCACGAGCGCATGAAGGTCACTTCGCACACACGCAATCGCGCATGCCAAAATGGCACCATTTCTGTACCCCTTCGTGTACAAAAGGAATAACACTATTCGCTCTCCGATTTCGAAAAAGAAATTGGCACAACTACAAACAGTTGAAATGGTATGTATGCACATTTATATGTACTTTGCTAAGTCCCTTCTTTCCAAAAAAGGATACTACTTCTTTTTTTCTTTTTTTCTGTGATGTCCCTTTGGACATGTTTGTTCTTTCAGCCTCCGTTGTGCGTTCCTCGTATTTTTGCCCCATGTTCTCACATACTTTTGTTTCCCCCTTTGTTTTCCTTCACCAAATGTGTGCCTTACGGTTTAACTTGTTCATTAAAGCTTTTTTAAGAGAGTAGCATAACGCTATTTTTGCCTTCTCGCGTGTTTACAACAGAGCAGGGGCAAACGGGGTAGTTATCCAAGTTTTGTTCTCCCCCAATAGATTAATGTAACTTTTCTTTTCTTTTTTTTGAAACCCCTCTTTTGTCTTTTGCAAGAATAGCTAGTTTAGCAGTAGCCACCAGGGTTGCGTGATGGGTCTGAGTAATTCTCCCCCAAAGTGCTTGCCCATGTGTGGGGCACACCTATGTATATAGACGATGTCTCTGTGCGTAAGACGATAAGTGATTTAATAGTGTACGTATTCCAAGACCAATGCAACCCTTTGTGGGAATCTCGTACATCTTTTATATTTCCATTAGACCTATACAAACATTTGAAACCTTGTAAATGAGGTAAAGGTATCTTCTGTGGTGGAGGAAAAAAATGCTCTAACAAGCAGTAAATGGGGAGGACCCTTCCACGCGGCGTTCCAACATCGTTGCGTTTGGCTGGCTGCAGGAAAGTCATTCATAAAAAGCGGAACAACCGAACCTGGCAGACTTTCTATACATACTTTGCTCATGCATATCCACGTGTGTATATACACGTTGGAGTGGTAAATCGGCAAAACGGCTAAAGCACGGGAAAACTACTTCTTGCAATATGTTACATGTTGACCACTACAGGGAAATTCAAAACGAATTCGTAAATTTTGATGTTCCTCTTATTAACATATTTTTTTTTTTTTTTTTTTATTTCCCTGGAAAACTACCTGAACCAGCTAGCTATTTGGTATTTTATTTTTTTTTTTTTAACAGATAGCCAAAATGTTTTAAAAAAAAGAAAAGAAAAAAGAAAAGAAAACATCTCGAAAGTGTTTTAACTCCACTCGTCCATTACCGCTGAGGGAAAACAAATCAGTCGTGCGTGTTTTTTTCTTCACAAGGGAAGCATAATATAGCGTTACACCGTGGCGGGTAAGTTAGGTTGCTCAATTTTTTTGAGGTAACGTAACACTTGAATTAGTCACCACTTCATCATTCCCTTCTTCATGCATTTGGAATTGAAGGGGGTGCCAGTGGGAACATGCCAGAAGGCCGTTACGCAACAGTATGTGAGGACCTCCTAACGGCAATACGACACTCTCCTTTTTTGCATGAACGCAAGTGGGTCATATATGCACACATGTTTAGTGTCGCACGGAATATAAAAGTTTTCGACTTCGAGAGGGGGGGACAAACTGATCGTTAATATAATTGTCCACATAAAAATAGGTGTAAAACTGCGCAGAGAAAACCTTTTTAATTTTTAAGCAGCAGGGCAAATGTAATTAATCCCCAGTGGTTTTAATCCTTTTTAAATGATTCATTAGGTGAGGTTATTACATTAGGCATATACTTATGAGTTTTGAAGTGACCCCCGATGCGGGGAGCTGCCTGCTCCTCTGGATGTTTGCTTCGCTGGAGAAGTGTATAGAATGGAATGAATGAGAAATATCCCCTACTCTTACAATTGTGAGCAACACACGTCAGGGGTACGTTTCATATGCGCGCACCTCCCCTTCAAGTGCTTGCAAATAGGGTTAGATAAATTTTATGCGCATGTACTACATTTTTGCATTGCCCTAGCGACACATTCCCCTCCTAGGGGGAAGGAAGCATAACAGAGTTGTGTGGCCTAACATCTCACCATCCGAAAAATCAGTCCGCTTTGCTTATAGACTCCTCTGTTTTAACGACCTACCAGTGCGGCAGTTACGCACTTGCTTGCAGGCGATGAACCGCTTCTCGACTGCACTGCACACAGGAGCATTCACCAATATATTTCATATATACACGATATCATATATGAGGGATCACCGCTGCAACTAACATGAAAGGTTCATCAGGAGGAGCAGTAGGCAGAACAAACTAATTTTCCAACACACCCGATTTGTTCGGAAGGTGTTAAGTTTTTTCCCCCTCGTTTTTATGATACTAACGGGGGTGGCTCATAATGCGGTGTTTTGGCTAACATTTTGGTGACTCTGCCTCCCACGGGGGGGGGAGTTAACAGGACCGGATCGGTGGTGTTGCCATGATAGTCATCCATAAAAAGGCACGTGCACTTGTATAAATATATAAGTATAGCTCATATGGACCACGTTTGGGAGGACAATGAATAGGGAGCAGCAACAAATGGGTATATCCTTCTTGCTACTACTCGGTCACCTTTTTTATCTTTCGAACTTTTCTTATTTTTAACCACTCCGTCTCGCCGCAAAAAGCTCCTACAATCACTTCGGACGAATGCGCGAACAGGTGACTCTCGTACCTCCTTGAAAAATGATGACGCCAAGAAAAAAAAAAAAAATTTAACATTGGACCTGGTTCACAAGTGTGATGCGCGAAATGATACGCACACAACGTGGTATTTTTTTTTTTTTCTTTTTTCTTTCTTTTTTTTTTTTCTCATATGCAAGCTAGCAGGTGGTTTCGAGTGTATGGGGGGAAGGTGTAAATAATATACATTATTATGGTGTATACCTGTGCAGGGGGCATGTGCACAGAATTGGCCTGATGTGTCCTTTACGTGTTAAACGACAGAGCGGCTAAGGCGAACGAAAATGGGCAAAGGAATTGCGAACGTTATTCAAACACTGCGAGCGGACAAGTCGAATCAAACGCCCGAAGCAGTTTTCCCTCGGCTGAGTAATAAATTGTTCGCATGTGCTGCATGCGTGGTTGCAGTATTTAACCCGCTATTAAAATTTGCAAGCTCTGCCAAAATGTTGGGGGGGTAAGAAAAAAAAAAGAAAGAAAAATACATGCACTTGAAAAAAAGGAGGCTTCGCCTCCTGACGGCGGGCGCGGGACACGTGTACCCACAGGGGGGGGGATAAAACGCGTTGCAAAGGATAATGCGTCGTAAAAGGCAAATGCCTAAGTAAATGGAATTACAGCGTATGATCGCCCTGTAGCATATGGACATGTATATAATATTCCATACGTACGAACTATGAACGTATGAAGTACGGAAGTGTATAAATATGCGAGCACAATTTGGTTTGCCGTGCGGTGGTGAAAAAATGTCCAAGGGAACCCGAGAGGCGTATATAAAAGAAAAAAAAAAAAAAAAAAAAAGGGATCATATGAAAGTAATGTATAAATATCATATATTCATACGGGTGGACTTGCCTCTGCTCCTTGTGTTCACGCCGTGTGACAGTTGCTAACACGTCCATTTATATGTGACATAAAAAAACTACACGTGCTTATCGTACCGTACGAATGTCCTGGTGCCATACTGATTCATGGACTGCGCCGAGCCGCGTGCGCAGTACACGTAAAAAAAAAAATATTCGTTAATTGAAAAAAGAATGAAATGCGAAAGAAAGGCATTAAATATTGAAAACATAAAAAAAAAAAAAAAAAAAAAAAAAGCAAAACGCAAAACGCGAAAAATAACACGCAATGGGAATTTTGCAAAAATAATCGAAAAAAAAAAAAAAAAAAAAAAATCAATCAACAAAAAATATTTTACAAAAATGGCCACCTGTTTTTAATCACAAATTACAAATTTTTTTTTTTTTTTTTTTTTTTTTTTACCTTTACAACAATTTTATGTTTTTTTCAAACAAATTGAAGGAGAAATATATTTTTGCAGAATTTTATCCTTTTCGTTTTTCCATATATTTACGAGAGAAATAAATAAAATTCCTTTTCACTATTTTACCATTTCGTTATTTCACTTTTTTTTTTTTTTTTTTTTTTTTGCATTGAAGGTTTTTCACCTCACATTTATATTTATATATAACAAACTCCCCCTTTTTTACGTGAATTACTTTTTTTTCCCCCCCTCTTTTGCCTAAACGTTCAAAATGGCCAGAACCAAGCAAACCGCAAGAAAATCCACCGGAGGAAAGGCCCCCCGAAAGCAGTTAGCCTCCAAGGCCGCGAGAAAATCCGCGCCAGTTTCCACGGGAATTAAAAAACCCCACAGATATCGCCCCGGAACTGTCGCCCTGAGAGAAATTAGAAAGTTCCAAAAGTCGACCGATCTGCTTATCAGAAAATTGCCATTCCAGAGATTGGTGAGAGAAATTGCACAGGAATATAAAACCGACCTCAGATTTCAGTCCCAAGCTGTACTGGCCTTGCAGGAAGCCGCCGAGGCCTACTTAGTTGGACTCTTCGAAGATACCAACCTGTGTGCAATTCACGCCAAGAGAGTCACCATCATGCCAAAGGATATACAGCTAGCCAGACGTATTCGTGGAGAACGATCATAATCGTGAGGCTTAGCTAAGCGTTACAGAAACCTCCAATGTTGTGCAAAATAAAAAAAAAAAATTGACCCCCCCCCTTTCAAAAAAAAAAAAAAAAAAAAAAAAAACGAAAAATAGCCAAAAAGGCCATAAAAAAAAAAAATAATAACAATCACCAAAGGGAAGGAGAAAAAATGGAAAAATCAAAAGGCAAAGTAAAAAAAAAAAAAAAATGATCCAATGACTTACTGGAATGGAAGTATTTTCGCGGAAGATGCGACTGCTTCTGACCGTTACTGATACTCGTGAGAAGGCACGACTTCGCCAAACGTTGCGCAGTGCTGAACGTATGCACATATATTTGCGTACGTTTACTCACGTGTATGGCATCGGGTGGAAGCTTCCCTTGTTGCTTTCTCGCGGGAAGAGAGATTAACTCGCCTATTCAGATTACTGCGTTGCATATGTGTAAGGTCATATAGCCAGGTGCACGTTGCCTTGTGTGTCCTGTACACTTGTGCTTGTATGTACGAACTCCCGTATCCTTGGAAAAATGCCAAACGATGATGATAACAGAAGCATATGGAGGGGGTGTACGTTTACCTCGGCATCACATTGATTGTAAGAGGAAGACAAATATTTTTGCAAGCATGGGGAGAAAAAGAAAAAAAAAAAAACGTATCGCAAGTTTTTTTTTCCGACACACCTATCAGTTGCCACTTCTCAAAATGATTTGTTGCCTCATGAGTGTTGAGGAAAGAACCAATTTGCAATGTGTTAAATCCAAACAAAATGGACCACCCCAGTTATCGCATAAGAAAGAACCGCACACATGACAAGCACACGGGTATTGTACGTATGCGTATATATATTTACATATATATATATATATATATATATGGGCACCTGCACAAATGTGCGAGCACACATACGTTGGACGAGGCATCCATATGAATAGAACTTCCTTTGCACCTTGCGGGACGGAATCGTTCGACGATTTCCCCCGTGTTTAAGCATTCGTAGCAAAGTGAATTTTTATACCTTCCTCTGTCCATTTCCATTGTTATGGGAAGAGTGGGAATCAATTTCCTTTGCTACGAACAGAGGAAGGACATTTCATGCGACATGTGACAACACACATATCAAAGCAGTACATCATGTTTGGAACTGAATTGTAAGCCTTTTTTTTTTTTTTTTTTTTTTTTTCATTTGTATCTTTCCCCTCATCCCCCCTCAGTTTTTTTTTTTTTTTTTTTTTTTTTTTTCTCACCCTATATTAAAAAACATTATGCAGCATTACACAAAAAAAATTTTTTTTTGCCTTTACGTGTGTATGGGCATGTACATATACATCCGTACACATATGTAAAAAGGGTGTGGGAGGAAGAATAGGAACTGGGAGGGGAAAAAAGTGTTCTAGTTCTTTTCCCTTACGCACACCACCTTCCTCTCCTCCTCATACGTGATAATTACAAAAAGTAAAAAGGCCTTTTTTTTTTTTTTTTTTTTTTCAGTTTTTTTTACATATTGATTTTTGGTCATATATAAAATTATTCAGAAAAAGAAGAAAAAGAAATGCAAAAGTTGAAGTAAATTTAATAATCATGTATACACACATATCTTTTTACTTTTGTCCTTGTGGCCATGTGGCACATCCTATTTGTTGTGCATACATGAGTATAGATTTATGTGTATCATGTTATTTAATTTCCTTTCCTTTTTTTTTTTTTTTTTTTTTTTAATTACAAAACCATGCACTGTGACTGCAAACTGAAAGTTGAAATTCCCGACTTATCATGTTACCTGTGGGGAGAAGGCGAGATGAACGTGGGGCTCACTCACTAAATGAGGATACTCCTTTACGATGCCTTCCTATTAAGCTATCTATGTGTACTTTGACACTGTGAAGTTGGTCGTCCTGTGTGATTGTTCCATGCAAGGAGAAGAGGAATACGCATGGGAACACTTTTTTTTTTTTTTTTTTTTTTTTTTTTTTTTTTTTCGTCCTCTTATTCCTACGTTAATATCACACTGCACAAGAGCAGGCGTGTTGATTTGAGGAAGGGTTATAACCAACATAGACAACTATCATACATAGCAGGACTTATGCAGAAAAGGCCTCAACGTAAATTTCTTGACCAATGGATGGAGAAAGTTGCGTAAATTGGTTGGAGCGAAAGGGTAAGTGTACCTTCCAATGCGGAATATTCAGTACGGCTCAGTAGGTTGGAAGAAGGTATCTTCTTCGTCTCTTCTCTTTTTTTTTTCTTTTTTCACTTCCTGCTTTTTGTCACCAATATGGTGAGGGTAAAACAGCCTTGAAATGTAGAGGGACATATACTTGGGCGAAGATCAAATTGGAAGGAACCGCCCTTCCTCCCACACACGTTCCTCCCGTATTGGTGGAAGGAGAACAAAGGGGCATACACCATGGGCGTGTCAAAAGGGAGAATTGCACCAATAGAACTGCGCACCTCTTGTGCACCACTTGTCAACATGCAACCCGTGCCATAGGTCGTAACCTTCCACGATCAACAACAACTTCCCCTTAGGTGGAAAATGAAAGACAGCCCTGATATTGCAAAGGATTATGCAGCACACTCAAAAAAATATGAACAGAATGGAAACTTCATCCCAAGCGCAAAACGCGAAATGCGAAATGCGAAGAAGTTACCAACATAGTAGAGTGTTCCTACAGTGCCAATGCGTTGCCCTCGTCCTACGTAACCAATGGTGACAGTTCTTCCTATTTAGGAAAAAAAAAAAAAAAAAAAAAAAAAAAATTCACACACACATGTGCACAGTGCGAAGGAATGCCATGCACGACGTGCAAATCGCGCCGCCATCATTCCCTCCACCTGAGCGACGTTATCAGTAAGTTGCGCAACATTTGGCGTTGCAAATGGGGGGGAGGGAAATAAATAAAAAAAAAAAAAAAAAAGAAGAATTGTTTTATTTCATTTTTTTTCTATAATCAAGAAAAAATATATCCTTCTGCAAACGTAATCACACATAAAAATACAAATGTGTATTTTTTCCAACTTGCCGTATTTTTTTGTCTTTCTCCTTTCGCTGCAACCAGACCGGTGCACACGTCGACTGGTAAACACTGACTAGTCGATCTTCACTTCACAACAATTTTTTTTTTTTTTTTTTTTTTTTTTTTTTTTTTTTTGTCTTGGCAATGGTGCCAATTTGTCCAATTTTTTTTTAGCATTCTCCTGTGCCGTGCATTCCATCGCGCATTTTCTCTCCGTCCCCATTTGCACCAACACCACCTTTGCGGTATCCCCCTGGAGGTGACAATCTCATATAAGGAGACAAGTATCCATATCCACCAGGTGGTTAAGAATACGCATTTTTTTTCACATTGTACAAAAAAAGTGTACCCCCAACACACACACACACACACATACACATGCAAAGGTGAGACGCCATCATGGAGACGGAAAGCAACGGAAAAACTCCGATAGGAGAAATGAATTCCTCTACGGAAAATCTAGCAAATCAGATATCTATGTCAAATTTAACATCTATAGATAATATAAAAACTCAAAAAATAAACATGGACGAAAACAATTACAACTACTTTAATTATGCAGAAAATGAGACCCCCCTTGTGAAAAATGAACATGAGCAATTCAATAATATATCTGCAGAGATACATGGAAAGACCATTTTCAGTGAACGTAATTTAAAACATGATTATATCAATAATTTCCAGATGAATTTACCAAACCATGAAAAAGACGATGCGGAAAACTCGTACACAGACACAGAGGTACAGATGAGGAATCAACAAAACATTTTAAAAATTCTGGAAGATGATGATGTACAGGTGGAATTTGAAGGTGCTCCGGGGATGGGTACCTCTATTGAAGGGCAACATCTTTCGGAAGAGATGGGTGTCTGCACGGGAGAAAACCCGTTAGAAAATACAGCCGATGCAGAAAATGGGGGAAATGACTCCATCCTAACTGATGGAGAAGACACAAAGGGAGAGTTGTTAAAAGAAGCAGACCTAAATGAAAACCCCCTATCAGTTAGAACCAACCTTCACCAAGTTCCTTCGAACCATGAGGAACATCTCGAAAAGGAGGACCACGGGGGAGAAATCACAGGAGTCGCAACGACAGCTGGGGGGGAGAATCTGTTTGGAGAACCCAACAAGGGAGACGACAATGCAATGAATCATTCCCATACTTTTAAAGAAAAAGCAGAAATTAATATAATTCATAACAAGGATTTGATCAAGGCGAAAAAAAGTAAAGACAAGAGTACGGAAAAGTACAAGAACAAATACAAGAATAAATTTCTGCATCTCTTCCGAAAGAAAAATTGCTCTAATAAGATCAAGGACCAACACATGTTTACGAATGAGGCGGTTTGCGTTATGGAAAAAGAGGAGGAGAAATGTGGAACCAGTAGCACCGATGGTAGTAGTGGAAGACAGTATGTTCAAGAGAACCTCAGTCCTAGCTTCAATCTGTACAACCGAAATGATTGGAAGGGGGAAGTCCAAGAGAGGTGCAAAGAAGGAAAGGGTGTAAACAGTGAGATACATATTCCTATACAAATTGTAACGGGAGAAATACAGTTATATGGAGAGAAGGAAAACATGATGGCAACCGTCAGGGAGAGTCACACATGTTCCATCAAAACGGAAGATAATCTCATGATGGATATGCAAAATGAAAATATGGCAGGCGCTGATTTGGAGAGACACACAGGTAATATAGGAACAACTGAAGGAATAGCTACATACGCATCGGGAGATAGACATGCCCAGGGACGAGAACAGAAACTTTCATTCGAATGGATCGATAGAAAGAATTACAGTTTAGAGAAAATAAAATCCTTCATGTCTAACAACACCTTTTTAAAAGATAAAAAATATTTTCTACAAAAAAAAAAAACGCAACTATCGAAGGAAGTGAATTTTTTTTGTCATCATTACAACGTTCTTTTGTGCTTTTTTCTGTACATAGTCTGCTTTGCCTTCGTTATGGCATCCATCTGTTACGACTCATGGAAGGTGCATCAAATGGAACTAAAATCCGAGAATATCGAGAAAGTAGTGCACATTGATATCGGTGCAACGACCATTAGACGGGTGCAAAAAGTTTCTAAACAAAACGGAGATGTGACTCTCTCCATTGACAAGGAGCAAACAATGGACTCATTAATAGAGAATGAAATTTGCAGGACAGTTACGAAAGATGAATTAGAAGACTTCCTAACATTTTTGGCATCTAACAATAAATTAAAATATGAACAGAATCTAATTGATCCCACAAAAGGAAAGGTATCTGATGGTTTCCTTTTAGATGCGCTGAAAAATCCAGCACACGTAGGACTACTAAAGGACGAAAAGTTAGTTTTAACAAGGAAGCATATTTTCGGACCAACCATCTACAATCTCGAGTGTAAATTTTTGGAAAAGATAAAAAAGGCAGGAACGTATCATAAGATTCTTCTTTACGCAATATTATTTTTTTTACTCATTCCAATTTTTCTTTTGTTTCATATTTTACTGAATTACAAAAAGGAGAAGAATGTACAGCTGGTGAAATATATCTCCTTCGTTTTTGTTAATTTGGCATTGATTACGATGATCTCCTCTCTCTTTTCTGTGAACCGAGCCTACAACATCCCCTTGTGTGTTATGCATGATGGAAGTTCCGATATCTGTCAAGATGGTTCCTCCATCCACTTTATTCGCTCGTCCATCATCTTGTTAATTTTTTCAAATTTGTTCTTTTGCAAGTTTGTTCATGTTGTTCGAAAGAAGAATAGCACTCTCTCCGGTTCCCTCGTTTGATTTACCCGGCGAGGTTTTTCCACTTAAGGTTCTTCCAATGTCTACCCTCATAAAAGGGGAATATTCTTACCACATCCATCATTTTTTTTTTTTTTTTTTTTTTTTTTTTTTTTTTTACCAACCTACACGTGGGAAATTTTGCTTCCCTTTCTGTGTAACCGTATGAACCACCATCCTCATAACTTATTAACTTTTTTTTTTTTTTTTTTTTTTTTCCATCCTGGTACTGATCTTGGTGTGCATTCTTGAGCCCTATCCAAAACAGTACATTTGGCTGTATGCATATCCGCCTCCCCTTGGGTATGCAAAAGTGGGTAACCCCCCTGGAAACAAGTCCCCCCCCCTATAATAGAGGATCTTCACAAAGGTGGGATATATCACAAGTGATTTTTAAAGCATAAATAGATATGGCATCCTCCTTCATCCGGTGGGAAGGCACTTTTCATACATTTTCCCCTCGTTCGGATTGCTTCTTCCTTTAGCAAATCTATTTCATTTTGGAGACGCTACCACATCATAGGGGCTGACCCCATAGGGCAGATTGACCCATTTGAAAGAGGGGGCATTCCTTCAAATTTCTAACCGCGGGTGCAGGATGATGGTTACCTGCCATTCTGGCGTTGCATAGTCTCAGGTGCTCTAAACCCGGTTGTCGACTTCTCCAGTTCCTTCATGGGGGCATTCTTCCCTCCCTTTTTTTTTTTTTTTTTTTAATTTTTTTTTTTTTTTTTTTTTTTTTTTTTTTTTTTTTTTTTTTTCGGGATTCCCCCGCGAGTGGAGCAGATGACGCATATCAATCAACGGGTTAATCGACGGTTCAGTTGAAACTCCGTTGTGCAGTTCTCTTCATCCGTCACGACGTGGAAACTTACCTTCTGTAGGCGGTTATCCCTCCTCGTGTGAAATGGTGCCTTATTTCGGGAGAACCCCCAAAATGCAATTCCGCGTCGCTTTCATTGCCGCAGGTGTTTATAGAGCTAAGGACAACAATGAGGGTCCCTCTCCCCTTGGGACCAGCCTCCCTGTTTTTGCGGCGACGATGGGCTAACAGAATAACCGCAGTGAGGATTTTCGCCGCCCCTAACTTTCACCTTTACGGGAAGAGGAATATCACGAGTGCACAGAATCAGCAGAGGACAAACCGGTCGGAGGAGGAACTGGAAAAAACCATAAAACTGGTGGATAAAATTTTAAAGGAAAATAATTTCGACGTATACATAAAGGGAATAGTCAATACGGGGGGGGTCCCCAAAGCAGCGAGCAAAGAGGTAGACGCATATAAATTTCTCCACCTTCTAAACAGGATTCTCGTTCTGAGCAGAGAGGTCGACGAATCCTCCGATGGGAAGACAAACATATGGGAATGCCCCACATTTTTAAACCTGCTCGGTTACATCAAGTTAAAAATTCCGTCGTTTAGCATCCACGAGATGTTTATCTTCGTCTTGTGTTTCTCAAAAATACAGTTCATGCCTCAGATGCTAATGCATGATTTTTTATTAACTGTACAGGAGAAATCGTACTTGAAAGGTTTCCTTGAAGCAGACGTGAATAAATTTTTCCAGTTTTTTTTTATAGTTACTAGTATTAAGAACGTGAGGGTGGGGGACCAAACGGATTCACTGTTCGCTAGCTTTGCGACTAATTTTGTGGAAGTCGTTCTAGACTTCCTCGCTGTCCGGGATGCCACATCCCCTGGTGAATCCGTCCATCTACCCACCGACCAACAGAGCGACATACCACCTGACCAACAGAGCGATGTACCAACTGACCTACGGAACGACTTACCCCTGGACTGCTACCACCTCCTATGTGTCGCTCTCCACAACGCAAACGTGAGGAACGCCTCCCTCATGCACCGCGTGGCCACAGAAATTCTTCACCTCCTAAGCACCCACCAAGACCTCGACAAGTACAACCAAATTGATTTAGCAAAGAAGCTCATTAATATCTACCTGGCATATGTCTCCCTAAAATGTGAAAACTATTATCTCTATGAAAAACTGAATACGTATTTGTACAATCATATTGAGGAGCTACCATTGCCTAGCTCTTTAACTTTGTTGCTCTGCATAGCGACCTTAAAGGAACAGAAGTGTTTTAATTTTCCCCTATGTATGCTCTCATCTTTGGAGAAAAATTTCTCTGGTAAATTTTACTCTCTAGATGCAGGGGATCTGCTCTTACTGGTATACTTATTAACTTATTTGAATCTACACATAGCAAATACAGAAACATATGTGTGCATGCTGGACCATCTCTTCAACGTGCATAAATTTGAACCGTTGCACGAAGATGAACGGATCAAGTTGTTCCAGATTTATGTGAGCCTGGTGCAGTCCTTCCCAAATGCAATGTCGTGTGAACTGCACTCCGAAATAACTAGCCATACAAACGGAGCAAATCGCAAATGTGATAGCGAAGGAGAGGAACACGACTCAGATCAGCCCACATGCCGAACCAAGCTGCAAAATGTCCTACGGAAAATACAAGCCAATATGCAGGTACAGAATGAACAGAACCCACCAGAGTACGCAGAAGAGTTAAATGAACAAGTAGATAACCTGCACGAAATGTTACAACAAATAAGTGGAAATACTTTCTCTATAACAAATTTTAGGAAGAACACAGTGGTACTTAGCTATTACCTTAGTCATATTTCCTTTGATCTTAAAAAAGAGGGAATTCCAGAAGCGGAGTCTCAGAAAATTGTTATCCTTTTTGATACGGATAAGACACATTTGTCTGATAACTCCTTTGATATTTACTGTAACATGAAGCGGAACCATCTAGCCATGTTAAATATTAAGTGCTTCCCCATTAAGCTCCATCAGTGGAGGGAGCTTTCTCCAGAAGAGCGAAGGCAGTTTCTGACATTTGAGCTAACACATAGATTCTTACCCAGCGTAACTTCTTCCACGTAGCAGATATTTAAGTAGCTATTCACGACTGCACGGCTCTTTTTTTTTTTTTTTTTTTTTTTTTTTTTTTTTTTGTTATCCTGTACTTTTCATCGTGGATTTCGCAACGATGAATCCGTCTTAACCTATCACTTGGTTCGTCCAATCAGTCACGTGACGCTCACCCACCAATAAACCAAATTGCACATTAATTTTTTAGCTTTTAATTAGTTTTTTTTTTTTTTTAACAAAAAGGTTAGAGGGGGGGGGGGGGAAGTGCCAAAAAAAAGGGCATACATAAAAGGAGGTAGTCGTAAGACCGATAAAGAGGAAAAGAGGAAAAGAGGAAAAGCGGAAACAACGACGCTAATACTCTTCGGCGAATTCCTCCGCATCCTCATTTTCATAATCCTCCTCATCGTAAGACAAGTCACCATAAATCATGTCGACCTCGTCCTTATAATTTTTAAGAGCGTTCTTGACCTCATTGGGCTTTTTTTTATTTATGAGAGCATACCTTTTCTTCTTCTCCCTCTTTTCGATAAGTTCTTGGATCTTTCTGTTGATACTTTGCAGTTCTTTATCCTCTAACTTACCTTCGCATGCAGGAAGGATAATTGAGAGCAGCCTTTCTATGGCTACACTCTTTGCTTTACTTTCCTGTATTCTCGATGCCAAAATTTCCCCTAAGGTTTCACAGTCCTTTATAGAATTCAGTGGGGTGCTCTCGAGGGTTATAATTTTTTCTTGCTGTTTACTCTTAACTGGGGCATCACTTTGTTCATTTTTTTTTTTTTTTTTTTTTTTTTCCTCATCGTCATCGTCTATTCCTAGAAAGTCTGCTATGTCGTCCACATTGTTTTGTAAAATTTTTTTCTTCAACGCTTCATCCTTGCCTGTTGAGTCAAGATTAAAATCTTCTCTTTTTTCCTCCTCGTCATTGAGCCACTCTGTCCAGTCGTCCACCTCGCTGTTACTTTTATCTGCGTGCAAGAAATGGAACCCAGGATGTATACACGCATGCCCTTATGTGAGTAATGATGGGAGAGTTGTGTCCACATAATTGCCCCCCGAAGAAGGTGGGACCCATAATCTGATCGCCTTTTCTATGGCCATCTGCCCACGGCGAATAACTTACCCATTGTGAACGCCACAGGGGGGGGGGAGCTTCAAAGGAAAATGAAACCTACAGTAAGGCAACGAACGCCGTTACGGCGAAAGAAGAATGGAGCGGCGGAACGGGAGGGGGCCGTGGAATAGTGAAATACTGGAGCAGGGGGAGGAGAAATCGCCAGATCAGCCAAAAATTGGCAAGTGCAAAACCTGTACAACGAAGCTTTGGCGTAGCTTCCCTTTTACAAAAAAAAAAGAAAAAAAAGAAAAAATATATATATATGTTATTATTACTGTCACTATATTGCTAGCGGGTGGTAATCGTTTGCGCATGTCGAAACGTGTGGCGGTTACATAAAGTTATTAAATAATAGTGCCAAGAAAATGATAAAGGAGAAAAAAAAAAAAAAATTCCGCAATTTCCGACCGCCCGTTTGATCATAATAGGGGCACGCATACGTTAGCGCTTACACTAAAAAATGACGAAAACGGATTAATGGAAAAAGTTTTTTTTTTTCTTTCTTTTTTCTCTTATTCATATAGTAGCGCCAGAAATTGTTATAGGATTTAAGGTGATATATGCCGTCGAAACACCACGCGCAATGGGTGCGTGGAAGGGGGACGCTAACGCTTGACACAACAGAATGGTGGATTCTGGGTGTACGAGCAAACGTACGTTCAGGGGAGCATACCGCCCTTCTCCTCATTTATACAAGCATATGTGGTAAGAAAACAAAAGAAACACGCCATGGAATGCTACAAAAATGCGCATACCAATTGGTGAGTGGACAAAGGTGTGCAAATGGGTAAAAACATTATCAGTTGGAAGGGAAGAAGCTTTTCCATTTTTCATATTTTTTCGTAGGGCAAATATAGACGCATCATTCCATTTGTGTGAGGAATTTTTTTTTTTTTTTTTTTTTTTTTCTTCCTTTATCATTTTGGAAAGGCTGTTCCTAGGCCATTCACACAACCAATCACCGTTACGAAAAAACCTTTTTCTTGTGGAAAGAATAGACACTTTCTCGCCTTTTACCAAAATGTAGCGCTTGAAACAGGAGGTGCAGATGGCGTTATCATAATAGAACAACCTTCTGCAATGAGAAGTAAAATAAAATAAAAAAAATTAACAACATGACAAAGCACCCCCAAGCAACATACCATTTGATAATCCTCAAAACAGAGTGACAATTTCGCAAATTTTTCTCATTCCTTTTGTTTCCCCCCTAAAAGGGTAGACATAAACCCCTCTTTATAAATACCAATTGACGTTACCATCTTCACGTTCTCATTAAAAGATGAACGTTACAAGGAATTATTTTTGCCATTCCGGTTATACGTTTCATTATCGCAGGGTTAAACATTTCCTCTGAAATGGGCATCTGGATTAGTGAAATGTGTGAAGTTCATCCCACTTTCCCAAATATTTTATATGCGTGAATATGCGAACAGGAAACACCCGGAGCAACACGGGCACACAAGTTTGTTCGCCAAAAAAGTTCACCGATCTGGGGCATCCACAATGTTTTTGTCAGAGTGACAGTGATTTATGCTCACCATTCAACAGAATGTAGCAAATGTGAATGCTGCTCGTAACCGCGGAATTGTTTCACATTCCCGTTCTGCCACATAACATGGGGTTGAGTCACAAATTTTAAGGATTTCTCACTCTCCGTCATGTTTTAAAAAGGTTAATATGTGTGTGTATGCACGTAGGAGTATTTCGTATGGGGGAAGAACTCATCAAATATATATATATATATATATATTTTTTTTTTTTTTTTTTTTTTTGCTGACCTGTTCAGGTAATTTTTTTCAAATAGCTGCAACATTTAGAGGGGACAAATATTTGAGCGCTGTTGTGTTTGCTGACAACAGAACGTTTTGTTCCATTTGCATTTTTCCCAAATTCGCATTGTCATGTTATTTGTATTTTTGTACAGAGTGAGCCTACTTAGGGAGGGGTACGGATAGGAGGACTATTTTTTTTTTTTAATGCTTTAAAACATCTTTTTAAGAAATCCATTTTGGGGGGGAAAAAATGGAAGCATACAAAACCCTTGTAAGGGCGGGGCATAACGGAATAATTTATCTTAACAAGTGTTGCCTGTTCAATTTTTTTTTTTTTTTTTTTGTAACCCTTTTTTGCATTATGGTAGGGTTGAATAAGGAGCGTTATTGGGTGGGCGCCCAGTTTGTTTCTCCCCCACGAAGAAAATTCTTGCCTTATTTTTACCCTTTTACTTTTAAGTGCAGAAGGGCGAAAGTGATATTTTGGGATTTACCCCTTATGGCACCATTTTACGGGGAATACCCAACAGGGGGCGATAAAAATGAGGGACCCGCAGCGCATAAAAAAGTACAAGAGGATATTCCGCAAGCATACACCGTGTGGCGCAGTTGTGCCCGTGGGGATAAAGCTAAGAAACGACAAATAGAGAAGCGGTTTATGCCCCCCTAATGCGGCGAATTTGTAGGGACGTAAAAAAAAAAAAATAAATAAAATAATATATAATTAAAAAAAAAAAAAAAAAAAAAACAGATAATATATAACATCTCAACAGTTAGCGGAAAAAAAAAGTAAACTCAAAAATTGCAGGAAATCCCATCACATTTCACAGCCGCTAAATAAGGAATAGCAAACGCTTGGGAGAATAGAACTTTTTGTATGAAAAAAAATATTTAACGTAGCATATAATATTCCTTGCGGGGAACGCGGAAAAACGCAGAAAAACACAAAAGCGTGAAATTTCAACCAACTCCACAGAAGTGAAATCAAATCAACGGAACGTAAAAGGTAAGTTGTTGTACCCCTCGTCAAGGGAGCAAAATAAAAGTGATCTTTCGCGAGCGGCTGAGGGATGATGATAAAGAGTAGGGAAAATCGGCCCATTTTGAAAGCATGCCCAACGGGAAAATGAGTGGGCCTAAAATGGGGAGAAGCATCCCGCATAGCATGAAAATTAAAATAATAAAAAAAAAAAAAAAAAAAAACGCCAAGGAAAAATGTATATAAAAGAGGGAGGCCGCACTAAAGCAAATAGAACGGTAGAGGGGGGGGGGGTATTCCTCCTTAGCCAGAAGTGTTTAAAGAACATGGTGGATATCATCTTACCAGGGTGTCCCCCTCCCCCCGTGCGAAACAAAATAGAAGCAACCCCTATTTACGCTCTTCCCCCTTGTTCAACTTTTTTTTTTTTTTTTTTTTTTTTTTCCATCCCCCGAGCAGTTAGCACAAAATGGCAACGCGATTTAAGAAGAACAGGAAAAAGAGAGGACACGTGTCCGCCGGTCATGGTCGTATTGGCAAGCACAGAAAGCACCCCGGTGGAAGAGGAAAGGCTGGTGGTATGCACCACATGAGAATCAATTTCGACAAGTATCACCCAGGTTACTTTGGAAAGGTAAGCCCCGTGGGGGGAGACATAGTGTGCCTGTGCTAATGTGCTCGTATCGCATAAGCAACTCTCGTGTCACAATGCGTGCTTCATTCCCCCCCCCCCCCCCTTTTTTTTTTTTTTTTTTTTCTCCCCCAGGTCGGAATGAGACACTTCAACCTCCTCAAAAACCGCAAGTTCTGTCCCACCATAAACGTGGACAAACTGTGGGGACTCCTACCAGAGGAAAAGAAAAAAGAATTTTTCGAAAATAAAAACATTGCCCCAGTGATAGACGTCACCAGAAAGGGCTTCTTCAAGGTTCTTGGAAATGGAAAGCTCAAGCACAATCAGCCCATTGTCGTTAAGGCCAGATACTTTTCCTCTGTGGCCGAGAAAAAAATTAAGGCTGTTGGGGGCCAATGCGTACTAGTAGCCTAAGCGACACAAAAGTAGAAGAAAAAAAAAAAAAAAGGAATAAGGAAAAGAAAAAGAAAAAGAAAAAGAAAAAAGGAATTGAAGACGGAAAGAAGATGGAAAATCACTCGTAACACTGCTAACGCTACCATTATCATCAGTGTTGATATTTTTCATTTTTTACCTTTTTCAACGTAAAGTACATCTTAGTGTGCATGCCTTCTTCTTACATTTCATATGGCCTGCCGAGCGCAGGAACAAGTCCGAACAGACCAACAAATGTGTAAAAACTAAGCGCTCTTAAAAATGCCATAAAATTAAAAAAAAAAAAAAAAAAAAAAAAAAAAAAAAAATACGCTTTAAATTTGAAGCGAAAATATAGATCGAATCCCTTAGGAACGAGGGATTGGGCAATGTGAGAAAGCCCACAAACTGATCAACAGAGAATGAAGGTTGAATGGTAGCGCGGGAGTAAATACAAATGATAATGCGGGACATGTCCCCGCGATATAGACATAGGGAAAGGATATAAACACAACATGTCTTCTTTTCACATGCAAAAATGCAATGTAGTAACTGTTGTGTGGGAAGGAATGAACAGGTCCAATTTGCAAAAATATGCTTCTGATATAGAGAAAGGGAACTTTTGTTGCTCATCTAAGTAAACACGAAAATGCGTGCATATAATAATAATATTAGATGGGTTGTCTTTCTTCTTAGGTACATCTCTCCCCTCTTCGGGTGGACAATGTACACCATCTTTCCTCTCTGTCTTACCATCCAAAGGATTGTAAAACAAATATACCAATAAAATAGAAAGGGTAATTCGCGAAATGTCGTAAAGACGTCGGATTTGACGTAGCTGTGTAGAAGGGGAGACACAATTTTTTTCCTTTGTATATTGTTTGTTCCGTAGCAGATATGTTCAATAGTTGTTTTTCCTCCAATCTATATGCGGATCGATTTATATAAATTAATTTTTCATTTTTTTTTTTTTTTTTTTTTTTTTGGGGGGGGGGAGGCGAGTGGACATTTGTCAGCACTTGTCGACGGTAGTTTTCCTTTTTATATTGACATCTAACTGTCCTTCTAACTCGATGTCCGAAACTATGCCAGAGTCGGCTTCCCCTGGTTGGTTTAGTATCTTCCGAAAGGTGGCTGGCATAAACACCGAAAATAAGTCACTCTCCTCTGGCACGAAAAATAGCAGGACCGTTAGTACACTGACCACTAGAATTAGATGAAGGAGGCCGTTCCTTGTGTATAGGTATCTGTGGGGTGAACAAATGTACAAATGGATTGATGTGGAAAAAAAAAAAAAAAAAAAAAAAAAAAAAAAAAAACAGCAAATGCAGCATAAAGGTGTTGAGGGGACTTGTCCTGCGCGCTGTAAAGATTCCCCCCCCTCGGAGCAGTTTCAATCATATTAACAAAATTTTAAAACGCAGCTAGCTCGTATCACCCGATGATGCTGAGGTTCTTCAAGGCCAAATCGAAAAAGGCAAATGCGTATGGCTCCTTTGCATACGCTGGGAAGAGTCTCTGCAGGTAGGGGAGGAGGAACATGAAGGAGGGACATTAGTTGAGAATAATCCATTAGACGTGGAATCGATTCCCTTGTACTCTCTTGATGTGCAATACTTTGACACCTATCCGCTTGGGTAACAGCACCGAGGCATTGAGACAACGTTCACTTGCTTTTAACTCGCTCGGGAAACCGATTTCATTGTCGATCCTACCAGTATAATTAGGGCTGCTCCGGACGACACAAACATGAGGAGACAAGTGTTCAGGAGAATGATATCCAAGTAGGTGTTCTTCCTCTCGAGGGCCAAAAGAAGTCCCACCTTGAGCTTATATATAAAGTGGAGAAATAATTAGGAGGGGTAATGTCACATGGGGGAATCACGCATGGGGAGAAGGTGGTACGATGAACAGAATATAGAGTGGCATCGACACAATAGCCTGATTCGCCATTCCAATATACATTACGTACACATCTGCGCAGAATAAAAAAACTTTTCCCTTTCCTCTGTGTGTATGAACCAATAGCGCAACTTGCTTACCTTGTGGCAGATGTAGTTAAATCCGGAAAAGGCGCAGACGAGAAAGTAGGACGCCACCAAGGGGTAAATCAGCAACGAAAGAGGAAGTGAATCTTTCCGTTCGAGGAGCTGCAAAGTGGTGGTAGTGTGCAGGTGGAGTAGAAAAAAAAAAAAAAAAAAAAAAAAAAAAAAAAAAAAAAATTAGTTACAGTTAGGGCTCATTACCAGTGAGGGAAAAGTTGCCTAACGTTGGGTAACGGATCATATATCATGTACTGATGAAGACATGTAGGAATGAGTCCCTCTCTTCCCATATACGTACCTCCTGCGTAGCGTCCCAGTGGAGAAGCCATCCGCTAGTCAACTTGCCCTGTCCTGCAGACCCCCTCAAGATGCACAAGTAAAGGTAGACAATTATAGATGCATTAGCGAGTAAAAAAAAAAAACCCAGGAGGAAGAAACCATAAGAAGATGTTACACTTGTCGGATTATTATAACGGTAAACAGATTTTTCATAATCGACTACTAGCCTGTGCACCATGTAGTTAAGAATCCTTTTCTCTCGTTTATGTTGTATGTTTTGAAGAAATGATTTGATATAATTCGACTTGCATGTTTGCTCTCTGCTGAGTTCTACCTCTTGGGTAACCTGTAGAAGATCTTCTGCCTTTCTGTTGATGCGAATGAGCTGATCCTTGAATATGTCTTCCCTTCGTTCGTCCGCGTTCGTAACTTTAATTGCAGGAGTGGCTTCTCCCCCCCGATAGCGACTCACAGCGGAAAACAATAAACCAAGCGGAAGGGATACCAGTCCGACGCCCACGTAGACGGCCAAGACGATAGAACCCATCAACGAGACAAACATAATCACATAGTCATTGAAATTTAAATTGAAGACAATTGGAATGTTTTCATTTCCCACATTTTGGCACATCTTTATATTCTTCAAATTCAAGGAGAGTAATTTCTTTCTCATGGTCTCCTCTAAGTAGGGATACCACTGTGTACAGCTATGTGCATTTAAAGACAATCTGATTTTGTGAAAATGTAAGTAGGTTAAAAACAAGATGCAGCATGACAGAGTAATAGAGACTATCCACATGAGAAGTACGTTTTTGCAGATGGCGCTTGTTCTATGTGTACATATCTTTCTGATGTATCTCCCCCAGTGCTTAATTCTTCGTTTGTTTGGTTCACTTGCATACTGATCTGTGTGGGACACCTCTCCTACATGCGAATAGATCACTGCTAAACATGGTGTTATGATAAATACGTAGATCCCGAAAATGGCGTATATGATTTTGCACATAAAGTTCGGGTTGAAATGCTCCTTCATTTTGGGAAAAGAAGCCACTTGGGCTACGGCTGGTACGATGATTATCATCCCCATGCATTGTATGTACCCCATTATGATGACGAGCCTTATTGTTATATTTAGAAAATTATTTCTCTCGTCTTTGTGGCAATATATCCTTAGGAACCTCCACCCTACCACCCCCGTGGCGGCCACATACCCGACGAGCAGGGCCAAGAGGATATACACATGCATCTTGCAGGATTAGGGGAAGGGGATAGAGACTTCCAATAGGCCACTGCGCGCACGCTCCTACGAATGTATGCGTCAACACTGTTGTAGACTGCGGAATTGGAGTGACTCCAAATGGGGAGGTGAACTTTTCGCTTCCAACCTTTGTTGGAATGCCCAGCGGCGAATCGCCGCTGATTTAGGTTGGATCTGTTGGAAATTGATTAGCTTTAAAATGTACTGGATTTAAAATTAACTGGATTTTAAATTTACTGCATTTAATCGATTGTGTATAATTGCATGGCAATAATTGGATGGCTTCACTCCGTCGGATGTTTCTTTCCACTTTTTCCAAACCAGAAAATGAGGGGTTGCCAAGTTGCAAATCCCAAAGGTGGCGAAAAATTAACGCATATTTTGACGTAAAAGCGCAACCGCAGAGTAACTCTAAGGCAGGAAAAAAAAAATTTAAAAGTTCAACGTGGGAGTTCCTTATCCTACCTTCCGCCAATATGCGGATGTTCGACGAGTAGAATTATTCAGTTCATTTTTTTTTTTTTTTTTTTTTTTTTAAAAAAAATGGCTAGTTGAAAAAAAAAAAAAAAAAAAAAAAAAAAAAAAAAAACATACCATGACATGCCATGCAACGCCATCATGTCCAGCACAACGCGGCGTAGACAAAGACACAGACCGAACAGAGATAGAACCTTTGCTCTACTCCTTCTGTCGCCAAGCTGCATCTTCTGACCATTTTAATGATGAACCATGGGAATAGGGAAAAGGAAATAAATAAAAAATACCGTTACGTTGAAGATACCTGTAAGACGTGTAGATGGAGATCCCCCTCTCCATTTAGAAAAACGGGTGACATTTTTTTTTTCCCCTTTCGAGATTTCATTATTCCAATTGGAAACTTTAACGCGCTAAGATGCGACATGTTTAATGTATGAAGAAACTGAAGACGAACCATTTTATGCCCCCTGCGGTTATATGTAGAACTGTTGGGTGCAATAGCCCTGGGGGGAGGGGGCAGACTCAAATGGGAAATTTGTTTACACCTCCCCCCCCTTTTCCTACATGCTACATTTTGTTTTGATAGAAAAATGAAAAAAAAATCATCGCATAAATATGCTAGGAGGGGTGATTATGCAGGAAGTGCGCATGTTCGCTTTTTGGAGAGAATATTTTCACTCAAGTTTTTTTTTTTTTTTTTTTTTTTAAGTGCATTAATATGTGCTCTCATATTATCCACCCATGATGGCAATTTTATCACCTTCTCCTTGACTCCGTTTTGACTAATTACCAAATGGTCACAAGGAGGTGCAAAAAATAAACGGCACGGTGGGGTGGAGAGCTGGAACACTTCCTCTTTAAAGTGCCGCGATTGTGGTCCCTTGTCGGCCTAGGGGTGTTAATCGTGTTTTAAAAAATGATGGTGGAAATAAAAAATACGCTGCGAAGAGGAAGAGCCTTACGTGCAAATTGACCGTGTCAACAAATAACTTTGTCACACAAATAACTTTGTCACACAGATAACTTTGTCACACAAATAACCTTGTCACACAAGTAACCTTGTAACACAAGTAACCTTGTCATGCGAAATAACACCATCGAGTGAAAAAACAAATTTCACCAATTGCTACACCATTTTCGCTTTCCCGCGCCAAAGCCAGAAGTAGGTACATCCTCAAACCACACAGAGATACACAGGTAGGAAAAAAAAAAAAAAAAAAATTAATAAAATACCAAAAGTACCTTGCTTGTTCAGGCGAATTGTTTTCTGCACACGCACATATATATATATATATATATATATGGTACACGAGAAAGTGCTGGGAGAATTCGACGTATCACGGGATGTTGTGAAGTTGGCACGGAGAGTGGGATAAGGAAAAGGAAGGAGGTGCAAAGGAAGAGGGAATTTATTTGGTCCTTTTTCTTTCTTTTATCATACTTCCGATTTATTTCCATCCCCCTCCATACAAGCAAACATTTCTCTCCACTGCACACAACACATATAACCGCTCTGTGTCACCGCTTTACCTTCTCACCTGTAGGACCACACATACCGTGTAAAAAATCTTACCTCCCGTTTCACACACCGTTTGGACAAAATGACAAAAATTTCCATGATAGGAAGCGGACAAATTGGAACCATCGTGGGCCAATTGATCTTGATGGAAAATATTGGAGACATTGTTCTTTACGACGTAATGCAAGGTGTGCCACAGGGGAAGAGTCTCGATTTGAAGCACTTTAGCACCATCGTAGGAGTAAACAAAAAAATAGTGGGTACCAATAACGTAGAGGATATCAAGGACTCCGATGTAATTGTCATCACAGCAGGTGTGCAAAGGAAAGAAGGCATGACCAGAGAAGATTTAATTGGAATAAATGGAAAAATTATGAAGAGCGTCGCTGAGTCAGTAAAGTTATACAGTCCAAATGCCTTCGTTATATGTGTTAGTAATCCCCTTGATATTATGGTAAATGTTTTTCATAAATATAGTGGACTTCCTTATGAGAAAATTTGCGGAATGGCTGGGATTTTGGATACTTCTCGTTTTAGATCTCTCTTAGGAGAAAAGCTAAATGTCGCTCCGGAGAATGTGAATCTGGTTCTGTTGGGAGGACATGGAGATCTCATGGTCCCTTTGAAGAGATACTGCTCCGTTTCAGGTATCCCCTTATCAGACTTTATAGAAAAAAAACTCATAACGAATGAAGAAATTAATGATATTATTAAAAAGACCAGAGATATGGGTGCAGAAATTATTAAGCTCTCTAAATCGTCTGCCACCTTTTCCCCCGCTGCTGCTATCGTGAAGATGATTAAATCCTATTTGTACAATGAGAGCCAGTTGTACACTTGTGCTGTTTACCTGAATGGTCTTTACAACTGCTCTAACTTGTATGTTGGATCTACAGCCATTATCAATAGCAGTGGTGCCAAGGCAATCGAGTTTGCGCTTACTAAGGAGGAGCAGGAGCTCTACGACAAGTCTATTTCCTTTGTTCACGAACACACACAGAAGGCCTTTGCGCTCATCAACTGAGAAGGCGCACAAATCGGTGCACCTCTCAGCGGCAACACATTGGTGCCTCCCTTCCACCGCTTCCCTTCGCTCAGTGTGCGAAAGTCTACATGTGGTAGACACAAGCAAAATTCATAGCAAAGTGATGCAGCTGAAAGTGGACCCCGTGCCGCGCCAACCCCCTTATACACAACGGTGCGCATTAAAGTGCCAGCATATCATACCCGAACAAGGGGTGCGATAAGCACTGCTCTGTGTGTTTACTTTCATTTCTTCCCACGTTTAAGTTGGTAGTTTTTTTTTTTTTTTTTTTTTTTTTTTCGCATATCACGTTTACAAGATATGACAACAGAAAAAAAAAGAAACACCACAAAAAAACGACTCACATTGAATCATGCGGGGGAAAGGAAAAAAAAAAAAACATTTCGCGTGAACGCGACTTTCAAAAATTAACGATACCAAAATGGAAGCGAATGTGGAGCTAAGACAAATAAATCACATGGCTTGCACGTCTTCTATCCGACACTTAACACTTGGCTACAATCAAACTGATCAGGGTTGAACTCAGGAGTAGTGTCAACAGAACGGCCAGGGTAAGTCTCACTTTCTTCTCCTGCCTGTAAAATGTGTGGAACGCCCATATTGGGTAATCATTACTCAACCAGTTAATAATATTCCGTCATTCCTCCCAACTTGTGGTGACAACTGCATATTTTGCAGCCAGATGTTCAGCTAGCACATTCGACCTCGATGCCCTGCGTTGGCCACTCCTTCGCTTACCCGTGGAAGGTGTCCTTTTTAGTGAGGTATGGATAACAGAAACCACCGAAAATCCCTCCGAGGTTTCCCAAGATGTTTCCTGCAAGTGGGAATAGCGGAGCAAGGTAAATTGGCGAGATCCAAATAAAACGGCACCGAAAAATAGTTGGGAAAAAAAAAAAAAAAAAAAAAAAAAAAGTTGTTAAAACATCAAACGGCCACGCATCCACTTCTCTCTCTTGTCCTTACCATTAAAAGAAAACATCGATATGGTCAAATAAAGGGACAGCAATGCAAATCTGAAAAGTTAAAAAAAAAAAAAAAAAAAAAAAAGGAAAGATATACAATCTCAGAGGGTTGAGCTAGCGAAAATGCAAAGAAAACAAAGACTGCTAGCCAACTTTTTGCTAAGCGAAACTGCCATAGCCACACATCACACTTACACGTAGTTCCCAATGATGCTCCATCTGTCCGTCAATTTCTTGTAGTTTTCAACAATTTCCTGCAGAAAGAGGCCCATGAATCCGGACAAAATTGTGCTAATTCCCATGTAGACCTAAAAAAAAAAAAAAAAAAAAAAAAAAAAAAAAAAGAGTGAAGGGGAGGGTGTAACAAATTCAAGAGGTACAAATGAGCATTCCTTCCGAGGGTGAATTCCTTTAGGAATTTTAAAACGGAGAAAGTTATATTTTCTCCCGTCCATAGTAGTGGGAAAACTCAGTCTCATCTTACGCTCCCGCAATTGGAAGTAGCACAGAGGAGCAAGTTCCCACAAAGAGCACTTAAAATCATTATGCCCATGTAATGTGTCTTCCCGTAGCTGCATGGGAGGATGGGTGAAAGGTACAGAATTGTAGGAAGAGATTACCAAAGTAAATTTTCTAGATACAGCTTCACAGTGTTGCTTCTTTGCAACTTTCTGTGCTCATCTTTTACCTCTTCTCGACGATAATTCCTATGTTCATTAGATAGTACGCATTAATCTGTAATGGGGAAAGAGATTTAAAAAAAAAAAAAAAAATTGCCTCACAAGTTAAAATTCCTTCAAGCGCAGTTCGGCAGATGTGCAGTAAAGGAAGCATGGTCTTCTTAACCGAGCGAATCTTTCTACTCACTATTAAGTTCCAAACGTTGGAGTGGAGAAAGGTGGCCGTCAATAATTTGTAATACTGGTGGTTGTTCGTAACGGAATTCCTGCTCATGCCATATTGTTTCAACACAGGTCTGCAGGGAGAGGAATAAAGGATCGACCAAGTGAAGATAGTTACTACGTATAAAGAAGTTACGAAAAAAAAAAAAAAAAAAAAAAAAAAAAAAGAGGACGTCAGTTTCCACCATTTTGGTACAGATCAGGAGTAACACCACCCAGTAAGAAGTATAACTCTCTCTTGTTAGTCGGTTCGCTCTCCTTACTCGCTTAGATAGAGGGGGGCCCCCCTGTCAAAATTGCACACATTCAAAATAAAGAAGGCAAAATAAAGGAGCAGGAAAAAGGAAGTCGTAATACTCTTCACAGTAAGGGACGGAAATAAAATCTGAATGAATGCAATGTCCTTCTTGAACGTCTTGTTAAAGGACATAGTATATTTACACGTGAGCAAGCTCCCATCTTTGGATTTGCTGAACTTGGAGTTGTTGGATGCGTTAGAAAAGAAGTTCATTTTGTTTTATTCTCTGAATGGGGTAATCTACTACATATACTTTCTCGAAACGAAAGTTGAGAATCTCCAACGGAAGGAAAAAGGAAGGAGGAAAAAGGAAGGAGGAGAAAAGAAGGACGAGAGAAATATCTCACAAGAACACAACTGCAATTGCAGGGATGGATGAAATAATATAATAGAAAAATGGGGCAAGTTATCAAAGGGTGGTTTTATATATCTGCATAGGTATGATGGCATACATCTACATTCGTCCTTATATGCCTACGCATGGGATTACTATCTTCCCGTTTCGCGCTCATCAGCTTATAAACAACTGCCTCCAGGGAAATGGTATAATGGGAGTGACCTCGCTGGGGAAGGGTTTATCTAGCTTATCTTATCTATGAGGGTGTGTTTTGGGATTCGCCTAAAACAATTTGCGCAGTTGCACTTTACACGAAGAGCGTTTCTAAGTGGCAATTTCTAGTACTTTAGCCTCCACGTCACTTCTCCGTCGCAACGCGGTCATTTTTTTTTTTTTTTTTTTTTTATCGCTCCTGCCTGCGACTTTTCCACCTCCACATATTTCATCTGCTTCGTGTTACTGCACCAATTTTTCTTGCGCTCCCCCCTCAGAGAAGAAGCACCTACGGAATGGCATGCTCTTGTGTTCGTCATAATTGTAAAGGCGGAAAAGTGTAAGGGAAAAGAAAATACACAACTGAGGATTTTTTTTTTTTTTTTTTTTTTTCTCCTTCTCAGTTCGCTACAAAAGCGGTGTTGATTTTTGCTTGTGATTCCTACCGTTCTGCTGACGGCACAGTGCCCACGAAGCAGAGACCTCCACCCTATACAAATGGGAATGTGCCAAGGTGGTCCGCTTGATGGAGTAAAAGATATTATCACATCACGGATTAACGAGCAGAAGGAAACTCTCCCCCCAAGTGGTCCTACTTCATCGTAGCGAAATAGGGAGGACGAAGCTGAGAGGACAAGGACACACCGGAATGAAATATGTGAAAAAAAAAAAAAATTCTAAACACAAAGTAAGGTAATTTTTTGGAAAGGGAAAATATCGAGTTAACGTTAATAAGCGTGGACGTACAATCCTCTTCCTTTCGATGAATTTTAAGAAGTGATGTATGTGTTTAGCTTATCCTTTCCCTTTATTATACAACCCTACCCGTGTATAAATCTAGTCGTTACGCGTGCTCCCTTAACACCAGCGTGTGGGATGCGCAGTTTTAACTTTATTCCATAAAAGGGCGTTAGACGCAAGATATCCCTCCAACTAGCGCACCAGGCACGCCCTCCCCCTTTTTTGCAAAACATGCGGTTCGGCCTAACACAGTCACGTACACCTCCCTATGAACTAAACAACTTCTGAACCCACAGAGAGAGGAAAAATATGACTGAGGGAATGCTATCTAAGTCGACCCTCCTATTGTTGATATACGAAATTATAAAATTGAATAATGAAATTTTACGGAAGAATGAATTTGAATTAAGTAACGATGTTTCTGATGATGAAAACGTTGTTAGGGAGTCAACAGAAAAAAGGTTACCCTATGGAATGGAGGAGATAGAAGCAGAACAAGGAGCCTCCCCCCAGGAGCAGGATAATATTAGCGGAGGGCCTCATGACCGTCTGAATGGAGATGTTCTGGGAGATGGCGACGCCTCCACGAACGCGCTTAAGCCAAGTGGCACAAGCAAGAACGGCCCAACGTACCCATCGCAGAGTGTAAAGGAAAAAAAGATATCTAACATTTTATCGGGGAAATTAAAAGGCATGGGAAAAGACATCGGTAGGAAGCTCATCGAGAGAGTTCTCATTTACAAAAACGACTTTAGTGATCTTAAGGACATTGCCAAACTAATCGGGAGAGATGTGTGGATAATTTTGTTTAATAAAAATGTCGATAAAATACAGACCTACAAAAAAGGGGTGTATGTGCTTACCGACAACGATATAGGCTCTTACCTAAACCATTTACTTCTTGACAACGACACGAACCAAAAGTCCAACTTTACTCACTACGTCCTTGTACTTATACTTGGCATTATCAAAGGAATTCTGAATCGGTTCCGCATGAAGGGTTCTGTTACCTACACATTGGACTACCCCACTTGTACGACAATGAAAAAAAAAAAAAAAAAAAAAAAAAGAGAGAACCTCGCTGATGTGTTAGCGGTTGGTTCAGCGCTACGAACATATATTAGACTAACCAAACTTCACAGACACAAAAGTAGCGAATGATTCTTCAATCTATGTGTTCAACTTGGTACACTTATCTGTTCACTCTCCACATCCCATCCTGTAGGCTCCTTCCAAATAAATATAATTGATGATTAACAAGTCGGATTTCATCCCCTTATTAGAAGCAACAAAATGGTATGAACAGATGGGTCTATATCAAATGATGTGAAGGTGTGCAGAAATTAGTATCTCTATGGTACTTACGTAACAGCTCGAGGGGGGGGGGGGAGGGAGGATATACCTCTTTCTTTCGCTTCGTACAGAAGGGTAATGGGATACCCATTTGCATCTGGCATGTTATATTTAGCCCTAACCTGTTTAGCTCATCAGACGATTAGTGTGTGGAAGACTACTAAATCCTTCCTACATTCCAACCCCGTACCCTCTCGTGATAACAATTTTCCCACTGCGCTCATCAAGGTACTCGTGTTTGTTTAACCCGTGACATTTGGTTCCAAATAGAAAAGTTTCCTTTTTCGGGGAGGAGTACTCCAAATGGGTGGAACCGTCATGTGTGTCCACAGGGTGTGCTACCATGTGGTCTTTCCGCTTAGTCGACGAATCCAAGTCACTACCACTGAAAAACTTCTCTTCATCAATGTCAAGGAAAATCTGTTTTCTTTTTTTAAGTGGCTCTTCGTAATTCACTCTCGCAGGGAGACCTTTCTGAAGGCCTTTTTTTGCATTCTCGATTTTCCCGCACGATGGGAAGATGTGATAACCTCGGTTCTTGATGAGATGACCATCCCTCTGTGAAGCTGAGGTACTTGCCACCTGGGTAGCCTCCTCGCAGAACCGAACCAGGTTGATTATTTCTTTTCTCTTCCCCCTGTCAGCTTCATTTAGGTGGTTCAAATTGTAAGAGCACACATCCTTCAAGAAGAGGCGAACAAAATTCACCTTGTCTTGCATGGTCTGCAGACCCATGTACGAGTCCAAGTCCAGATGAAAGAGGTTCACATTAAGCAAATCCATGTGGCGCTTTTTCATCTGGTGGAATCCATTGAGGCTGCATGAATTCCGCAGCAGTTTTTTCGGAAGTAGGAAATCTATATAGAATTCTCTTTCTCCTGTTTCTCCCCCAATGGAAATATCAAACACATATGGTTTTTTTCTCTTCAATATTTCAAATCGGTCTACACGTAGGTGCTTCAAAATGATAGCCATCTCTTCGTGCATTTTTCCACGCTCTTTGTCCTGCACAAAATGTATGTTCTTCTTCAAAAAACTGTTAATGGATAGAGGAAAGTTATTCAAAAAGGATGGTCTCTCCACATATATGCAATAACAAATGGTGCATAACATCTGCCTTCTTTTAACGTTACTGGTATTATTAATTCTTATATATTGTCTAAAGAACATTTCCATGAAAGGATAATTGAACGTTTGAGATAACACCAATCCGTAGGTGAATACAACTAACTGCTTCTCTGTGAAGACCGACAATAGCTCCTTGCCCTTATTCATACATAGAAGGTAGAAATCGCTATTCTGATAATTCAATTTTGCTAAGCTAAGGACAATCAGGCTCAGGTTTATCGCAGAGATATTATCTATCCTGTTTGTTACTACTTGGCATAACTTGTGGAGCAAGTCATCGTCGGCTATTTTTATTTTGCCCATTGTGTGAATCACATTAGTGATATTTACGTCGTTCAGGTTGTGGGGGTGCCTACAAGGTGGTGGTGGGCAATGAACATGAGGGAGGGGGGGGGGAGTGTGTGTGTGAAGTAAAAAAAAAAAAAGAGGAACACAATTCTCATTGGTGATACCTCCCATGGGTAGCACATCCCATAGGGGCAAATTGGTATTGTTGGAAAAATCTATCATGTGCATACCTACGGAACAGGTCCAGGCAGACGCGCACGAAGGACTCCTCGTAATGCCTATTCTTGGAGAGAGAGTAAAAAGACAAGCACACGGACAACAGATCGAAATGCTTCTGACGATCCTCAAAAACGGATGCCAAATGTTTATACAAGCATTTATAGCTTCTAAGATCAAACTGAATATCACTCAAAATGTGTAAATAAAGAGCAACAGATTTTATTTCTACATTTTTTATTTCCTTCTTTATGCGGTTATGAAAAGAGTAAAATATTTCAATGGGAACCAAGTTAAGTTTGTAAAAATTATAGAGAATGGATATTAAGATAGTTGGATTTTCACAGAAATGTGTTTTTCTCTTTTTTAGGATATGAATTATACATCTGAGGAGTTTCATGTAGGTGTTCCTGTGTTCATCATACGGGTTCTTTGTGCCTTGGCCTTTCAAATGACTACTGTGGTTAAGAATAAATTTGTTTTCTCCCTCAGTCACGGTGGAATTGTCCCGACGAATATTCTGCTTCTTGTCATCATGGATGGTGCTATCTCTACTGATTAACTGTTCTTCGTCTTTCGCAACATCTAGCTTACCAAATATTGTTTCTTCTCCACGTCGCATCGGTGCCTTCACATTCGAATATACCACGATATCGCTCTTACGTATTTTAACACTTATCCTTCTCAAGAAGTGTAGAATACATAACATATCTAGGTGGTTCATCATGCATGAATTTAGAAGGATATATTTGCACATATATAGAACATACTCATTGGGCGAGCAAAACATAGTAGAGTAGGCATAGAGAATATAACTCAGAGTGCTATTGTTCAGTACATTGGTGTAAACATTTAACATGTTGATTCTTCTTCGCTTCTTATTCCGATTATTCATCCTTTTTATCAACTCCACCGTATGTTTGTAATCATCGCTGTTTTCGACATTCCCACCTTCCGACGAAAGTAGTTTCGTTAACTTGTTCGTCTTGTACACCTTTATATTGTTACATACAGCTCGCAGTACGTTTTTAAAATAGGTGTATTTATTAAGGCGTAATTTTTTGTAACTCATGGCAACTGAAAGTAGGAGTGACGGAGATAAGGACTCAGTTCCTATCTGTGTGTTAACACTTTCAAATAAATTATGAACTAACTTTATTTGTTTCAATACGTTATACATCACCTTTGATTTTGATAAGTTTTGCAGTTCATATATGTACTGCGATAATTTTGCATCCTTCTTGCTCTTTTCCAACTCGTTTAATCTCTTTAGACATAGAATGAGGGTTTGTTCGCTCTCCTTATGGATATAGCTTTTCGTGTAGGCCGAAAAAATTTTGTCCCTATGTGGTCTCTGTGTCGAACTCATCGGGTCGATAAGGACCTTCGCCAGGGCACCGAGAGCGGGGGCCTCAACACCCCCCCCTGTGGTGAATTCCCTCGAGCGGGCACGCAGCCCACCCTGCGACAGGCGAATAACCCTCCCATGGGTCTTCCTCTTCCCAACAAGGTAAATTCCTAATTTATCTGTACGCATCTTGACATAGGGATATAATGTGTTAAACGACAACTCTCTCTCCACCTCCTCCCCCTAAGCCTTGCTCACTGTATGGTGTATAGTATTTTTCTGTTCCTTCTCTTCGCAGGCTTCTCCTCTCATTTTGTGTTTTCTCTAATCATGTTATATAGAGGTGATCAACGGGGTAGGGAAAAAAAAATAAATGGTACGCCAAAAAAAAAAAAAAAAAAAAAAAAAAAGAAAAAAAACGTCGGGACCATTAAGGAAACAACTGCACCAAAAATAAAAGCGCGGTTACTACGCCTCTACCCCAGAAAGAGAAAAAAAAAAAAATCACCTACATGCGAAGGTACTTCATCCAATAGAAACATATCTACTTCCTTTTTTTTCCACTTCTCACAGTGCACACCTGAAAAAAAAGGCGAACAACCACTCTCCGCTCATTAGTTAATGCTAAAGTGTGGAACAAAAAATATGACCACAAGGAAACGCACGCGAGCTACTACATTTGGACTGGCAAAAAAAAATCTACGCTACTTGATTTTCTCCCTAATCTGTATGCACAAATACATTTGTGCAGGTTACAAGGCACACCCTTTTCGGGAAAGCACAATTTATATTTTTTTTTTTTTTTTTTTTTTTTTTTTTTTTTTTTGTCAATTTAACACCCACCCAGGGAGAAATATATCACGTGCACATCTGTTAGTGCCCACGGTCTCCTTGCCGAACGTTACATTTCTTTCGACGTGAAAATGATTGTATGTGAGGGAACATCAGCAGGCGATTATTCACGACATGTGTAATAAGACTATAAGTGGAGAAGCGCCCTACCCGTGCAAGATGGTTTCAGGAGGGATTGCAGTAAAGTCGAGCGACAACGCCGAGCCCAAAAAATGAGCCAAGAAAAGGATGGCTCCGCTCCACGGAGGAACTGCCTTAACATATTCTTTCCACAACAAGTGGAGTCAACCAAGGCCAAGTCAAAACACTACCTGTATGGAGTCCGCAGACATAACACATACGTAGTGATTCATGTTACACACAAGCAGGTAGGGAAAAAAAAAAAAAAAAAAAAAAAAAAAAAAAAAACACTCCCATGTGTATGCCACATGCACGTACTGAACTTGTCTAACAGTAAAAATTTTCGAGTCCTCTCTCCTTCAACGTTCGTGGAAATAATGCATTTTTGATTCAATATGGGGAATTAGTCAGGTTTACCCCCCCTCCCCAAATATCATTTTCTCTCCTAACGAGGTACGTTTTCACCCCACCCTACCCCTTACCCTGCAGAATGGCAACTGCGCAAAGGGCCACCTCGAAGGGGTCCAAATAGTTGGCGAGCTATTCTTCGCGCAGGATGTGGATGACATACACAAAGCGAGTGCGTTAAAACGACAAGACGAAAATGGTTGTAACTATCTGTATGTGGCTCATTATGGAGGGAGGCCCATGCTTATAAGTGGACAAACAGAAGAGATAAAAAATCAAGATGCCCTATTCATACTGTATAATTTGAGCAAGTACATTTATATCATTTCGGATGACCATGTGAGTAGGCTCGTTTGGGAGGCACTTAGGAAAGATGGTATGTTGGAAAAGAAGACAGTTAAAAAAAAGGGGGCAGAAGAGTGCCACCACGAGAAAGACAAACAAGTCGATAGGGATAAAATAGAATCTGATGATATCTACAGGGGAAACAGCATGGAAAAGGAAAATCAAGAAACATCCCCTTGTGATGGAAGCCATCTTAAATGGGATATCGACAAGGACGGGCAGACTGAACAGACAGATCGGTTGGACCATTTGAATAGATCACATTGTAGCAATGGACACATAGGGAACGAGAGGAACGAGAGAAAAGAGCAGGAATTGAACATGCATGAAATAATCACCCTATTGAATAAAAGAAACGAGTACGCAGATAGGATAGAAAAAGGTGGAGAGGAAAATGGTCCTCGCGGTGATCAGGACGACACCACCAATCTGGCAGAGCAAAACGTAAGATGTATCCTTTCGGTCCTCTTATTTTTAACCTACCTTGTCTCATCACTGACCACATCATTTTACTACCTCCTGTGTATATTAGACAAAATATACACGAGGTTTTTTTCTAGAAATATAAAAAGTTCCCTCAGTTTTTTCAAAGACAGGTTGCACATGCATTCGCAATGGCACCCCCTGTTGACTAGCCTAATGAGAAATAGACACAGTCCACCTGATTATGCAAAATACAAAGAGCTACTCTTGATTCGATTGTGTAATTTCATCATAGATGTTATGTTGGGCTTCTTCGTCTTTATGATACTCTCTCATGAAATAATAAACTTGCATGTCGCTTTTCAGAAAGC
This sequence comes from Plasmodium knowlesi strain H, assembly GCF_000006355.2. NCBI lineage: Eukaryota > Apicomplexa > Aconoidasida > Haemosporida > Plasmodiidae > Plasmodium > Plasmodium knowlesi. The sequence continues at coordinate 1,475,571 of NC_011912.2, read as the reverse complement.
AAGCGTTTTATACGACTCCGGCACGTTGACGTAGGCATACGAGTGGAAAAGCGAAGGGAATAGTTTTTCCGGATAGATGCCTTGTGGAATGACAATCTTAGCTTTACCATGCTTAAGAGACTAAGGATCCCCTTATCTACTTTTTCAACTTCTTCTACATATTCTGCTCTTCATTTTTCTTGCGCCCCTTTTTCAAACAGGTCAATACTGGGAACCCTACTGCAGAACCCTCTGGGGTTGAAGCTAAACAACAACTTCACCTCCTTTATTGGAAGTATAATCGTCTCCATCCTGGACAAATGGTTCGTGCACCTCGTCGCTACATGCCCCATCAAGAGTGGAGTGTTTGCTCTGACGTATGAACATAAACAGCCAAGGGGACCCACTCGAACAAACATTCCACCATGCGTAATTCTCATCCTGATTCATGCAACGCCACACCACCACCGATTCATCTCTTCAGGGATTATTTCAAAAATGTGTTTTCATTAAGGAGCTCCTCCGCTGTACAAATCCTAAAACTATCATCCCTCTGCGGGGTTTCCTTTTTTCTCTCTTTCTTTATGGACTACCTGAAATTGATAACTCTCCATGTAGGGAGATATAATGGCGACAGCGTATGGAGGACGAGGAGGTCGTCTCATTTTTGTCTCCGCCTCATTTTTGTCGTCCTCCTCAGTTGGATCACCACTCATCCACTTGACTGGGATGATTATTTCGAGCTGCGCCTCCTTACACCCATTCTCCGCCACACAACTTTTTAGGTCACACTCATTTTCAATTTCCTAAAAAAAATTCTCTCTATATTCCACAGCAACATGTATTCTCTTTACCTCCTGTTCAAGTAAGTCTCCGACGATTAATCAAAGATAATGGTTGGCTAGCTAGTCCACTTGTGCATATTCACCACAGAACCTTTCGACATGTTGCCAGAAAGGAGCACCAGTGAAAGTTACAACCGAATACTCATTTCATCTGACATTCTTTCTCCTTTTTTACCTTGTCCTATTTTTTTCTTTTTTTGCAGTGGGAAAAAATGGAATATTTTGAAACTACGAGTGGACACAAATTACTACACCAATGAGGAGGTCATTCTTGGTAGGTACACCGAGGGGGAGATACGACCCAGACGGAGGAGAAGACACCATCACACCTTACTCCCATGTAATTGCCCCCTTCTTCCACAGGCACCATCCTCTTTACCATACTGATTTTTTTGTACCCAACCGTTCTTGTGCTCTTTTTAGTTTTCGGAATTATTTACGTCGTCATCAGGAGTAAGTTGAATTAGTCAGTTCAATATAACATTTTGAGGCGGCGAAGTGGTGGATGCCCCCAAGGGGGATGGGGGAGAAAAAAACTGTACATAAGGGACTACACCATCACACGCATAGGCCCACATGTGTGCACATAATAGTAAATACACATTTGAACAAACGCTCCTCTCCCATCCTCAGGAATTATATATTTCCTCTCCTTCTTGAAGGAAATCATCTTGTACACTCCTTTTTATATCCTCCTTTTGAGGAACTCGCAGAATGGTTACATCAGCAAGGGGATAAGGCTCACCGTGGGTATGTTCAAGGAGGAGGAAAATCCCAAGGGTGCCATTACAAAGTAGTATCGCTACAGAATGGTACCCTTGTATAGTACTTCCCGATTATATTACCCCATTTTCGACCCCATCAATCGGCCCATTTCACCCATTTTTTTTTTTTTTTTTCTTCCTTTGGCTCTTTAGACAAACCAGTGGTATAAGTAGTACAGGCGGCCAACGACGCTTCTCCCTATTCCCATGTCCTCATCTCCCCCGTGACAATTACCATTTTGTCTTTCCGCTTGAATTTTTTCTCTCCTTTATTTATTTATTTATTTTATTTTTTTTTTTCCCACCCTTATTAGCATAACATGGAATGGACAGATTTTCCCAAGTCACACTACCTCCTTCTGGAAAACGACAATTTTGCATTTTTCGACAAAATGAATTTGTTCCTGGGCATCTTCATCAGCCGGAAGGGTGAAGAGTGAGCTCCTACTAGTAGCAGAAGCTGATCAAATGACGCATTGATGAATTTAAAAAAAAAGTTAAGGGAAAACAAAAAGGGGTGGAACGGGACACAAATAAGGTTCCACGCCCGGTCAAACTCGAGTGGTAAAACTTCAATAGGCGGAGAAAAAAAAAAAAAAAAAAAAAAAAAACGGTTTACAGAAAAATGGACATAGGGTGTGTACATACACAAACGGGATGGAAACACATCCAACCTTCTATTTTTTTTTTTTTTTTTTTTTAACGCTCAAACTGTACACATGCATTAAAAGGTGTTGAGGTATTCCTCCAACTTCTTCTTATACTTATCGTTTATGTGTTGTATCCCTGATTTGACTTCCTTCTGCAAAATGGAAAGAAATGAAAGCGAAACATGAGGAAAAGGCATATAAAGAAGGAATGGAAAAATGTTCGTGAAGAAAAAGGTAAAGCGCACAAAGGGGGGGGGGGGGCAAACTTACGTAGACAATGAGAGATCTCGTGGTGTCATAAAAGTTCAGCTTAAGGATGTTCTTCATGAAGTTCAGTTCCTTGTGACACCATTCCTTCTTCATATTAGTTATGCTGTGATGGAAAAAAAAAAAAAAAAAAAAAAAAAAAAAGAAAGAAAGAGGGAGCGGGCATGTAAAAGTTGAAGGAGGTGCACACGTGGGAAATGCTTAAATTGATAATTGAACGGTGAGAAGACACTTAAGGAGAAGTTCAATTAAGTGCATCCTCATACACTGAGTTGGGTTTTTCTCTCCCTCGTTGCGTATGCGTGGGGAATGTCCTTACGTCCTGTTCTTCTTGTAGGCAGAGCTGTACTTATTCAGGATGTAGTCGTTTTTGTGCACTTTGGGGCTCTCCTCCAAAAGGCCATCTTCATTATTCGAGCTGTAACATCTGACAGTGTTCATGTAATTACTCTCCAAATTGTTGTTGTGAAATATTTTTTCCGAATTGTTAAAATTCCCTGTGGAAAAATCCTCCACGTTGCTAGGATCCTCATTGTTGTAACCGTAAATGTGGATTATCAATTTTTTGTTGTCGTTTTTATCTATGTACAGATCGATAAGCATTAGTGGGTAGCTGAAAATGATGAGTGCCTGGTTCACGTGACTGTTGGAGGGGATACACAGCAGGAAGTTCGTGTTGTCTTCGATGTAATAGCAGTTGAACTGAAAGGGGAAAGAAAAAATAAAATAAATATATAACAAGGGTGGCAGTCGTTACCGGTTAGCATTCCGCAGAAATTATGGGACTATAACAATTACACCAAAGACCAAGGATTGCCATGTATCAACATAACCACATGCATCCACAACACAATCGCATGTACACACGACTGAGCAAATAACGGCCCGCTAATCGGGGGAGAAAAGTCGAATTACAATTTTGTTGCTATTCTTCAGGTAGCACTTGATGGTGTTCTTGTTCTTTATGTCAATCAGAGCAGACATGTCGTTGTAGTTAAAGTCGAATGGAATGGTATGCTCCTGCTCACTGCAAGGGTGTGTGTGTGTGTGTGTGTGTGTGTATGTATGTATGTGTAAAGGATGGAAACGTCGATTTGTTCGTTCTATCTTCTCACGCTTCGTCTTTTTCATTTTTTTCATTTTTTTCTTCCTTTTTTTTTTTTTTTTTTTTTAATATTACCTTCTCTTGAAGGAAAGAAGTTTCTGCAATTTTTTAGACACTCCGTCTAGGGCGAATAGGACCTGACAAGTGACAAAAGAGGGAACGGTGAAAAAAGGGGGGGGGGGGTATCGAAGCGATCATTAACCCGATGAATCAAACCAACCGATGTTCAACCGATCAACTTTGGGACAAACACGCATCCTGGTGAAGGTACTCGCGGAGACTTTACAGCCCCGACGTCGTCACTCAAACCTTACATGTACATTTCTCCGATATATTTCAATCTGCGAAACGGGGTAGCACAGGAAGTTGTTGTCGCCTGACTCTGAAAAAAAAAAGAAAAAAAGAATATATATATATTATGTACATATTATATATAAATAAATTAACACACACTAGTGGCATGCTCGCTCCTTTGCACTTCCAACCGATTGACGACATACCATCAACATCATTCACGATGTTTATGAGGACAGAGTCCCGGCAAATGTTAATCTTCTCCTGAAAGCAGTTCTCGTATATTTTGCTTTCCTCCTATGGGTCAAAAAAAAAAAAAAAAAAAAAAAAAAAAAAGGAACCGTGCAATGTGTGGACAATCATATAAAAGGTCGTTCGTGCCAGGGTCTGGCCCAAGCAGCAAGGCACAGTGGAAGCGTTACCCAAAAAATCTGGCACACTTTGTACTCCATCTTCCCAATGATGCTTTTGATTTTTTGGGCTAGCTTTTTCTTGATCTGTAGGAAGAGGGGGGTTGTGCAGGTGGAAAGTAACTGAGCTGTTGCGATGATCGATTGCATATCGGTTGATTTGGTTGATCGATTGCACATCGGTCCATTTGGTTGATCGATTACATGTCGCACCTTTTGAATTAGCCCCAGCAGGGGTGCCGCGAAGTCCACACACACACGCTTGTCCTCTATCATCTCAATGTATATCATTGTCAAATTTATCAGTAGCTTCAGCGTTATAATTCGAAGGTACAAATTATTTATATGTACATTAATGATGCTCCAGAAAACATATACAAAGTTGTGGTGAGAAATCTGAAAAAAGGGGATACCTATGTCGCTCATTTTTCCATTGTAGGATTTCACAAAATTCGAAGCGAACTGGATGCTTAGGAGCAGGTACACATCTGATATTTTATTCTTCATATTATCCTTTTCACATTTTTTTATATTTTTTTCCTTCTGTACATTCATCAGGAGGAGGAAGTTTAATAGTATGGGGTTGCTCAGTTCGTCGTACTTCCTCATAACCTCAGGTGTTACAACTGTTGCTGTTGTTGTGGTGGCGGTTGGACTGGGTGCTTTCACCGCGTGGGTATTATCTTCACCTTGTCCACCGGGAATACAACCAATTGACCCTTCCTGGGAGGTTGTCCCCTCCCCTATGTAATAGCCTTTTACCAAATCCAGGGTAACCATCTCCTCCTCCTTGTTATACTCAGGGAGTAAATAATCAATAGAAGAGCAATACACATTTTCAAACTCCACGTCGTCAGTAGGATTTTCACTAATGTTCATCTTCTTATTGGTATCAAAGAAGTAGTTGTAGAAGTAGGGGTCGTTGAGGTCATTGCATAAAATTCGATGCAAAAAATGGACATTGATATATTCCCCAAAAATGAGAGAGTAGACAATTTGATTTAACCTGTCGTTCTTCAAAATATTCAGTGATCGTATCAGTATGAAGAGAGACAAGGTGGTGTTGATTAAGTAGTTGTATAGGATAGAAAAATTTTTAAAAGAGTTGACGTAACATAGGGGGTGTAGAAGGAGACTTAATTTGAAAATATTGTAATATACATTTGTAATGCTCATTTTGTTCTGATAGTGCTTGAGTACCTTGGTTGTGAAGTTGTTGAAATTGAAGAGGTAGTTGTACAGGTCGCTGCTAACGTTATCGTCGAAGGTAATTTTTTTCTGTAGCGTTGGGATCTCCAAGTGGCACAGGTGGGTCAGGTTGTGCTTTTGCACTTGCTCCCAGAAGACACCGCCCTCCATCAATTGTTGCGCCTCGCCTAGTTCGTCCTCTACGCCGGGACAGACACCACTACCATTCCCATTCACCGACTTGCCCCGCCTTTTCTTATGAAGAACCCCATTCGTCGAGGTCATCTGTATGAAAATTTTCTTCTTCTTCCGTTTTCTGAAGTAGCTATCTTTCAATTCATTCTCGTTGATGAATTGCTCGTCCCTTTTCAAACCATCCTTTTGAACTTCTCCCTGTGCATGCTCCTCACTCTCCACTTCTTTCCCTTCCTTCACTCCCTGGGGGGGGTTATTTTCCGCCGCTTTTTCCTTATTGGAACTTTTTCTCCCTCTGAAGTATAGGAACTCGTATGTGTTGTCTCCCTTCTTCCCGCTTTTCTTCGCGCTGCTAATTGATTTCTCCTGGGTTGGCCCTTCTGCCAGGATTGATCCCTCCGCCTCGATTGGCGTTTCTTTCTGCGGTTCCGAACCTCCTTGCGATTGCGGCTCTACCTTAACCGCCTTCTCCATTTCGACGTTACTCAAATTCGAATTCACCGAGGACGCATTCGAGGAAGACAAACTTTTGCAAAAGTGAAAATTCTTTACGTTACTTAAATTTCTATCGAATATCTTTATAAATGGCACATGATTATTACCCTTTATGTTCTCTATCACTTCCTGTGGGGGGTCGCTTTGGTTCACCTTCTCTCCCTGCTCAACCTCCTCAGCGTCACAGGGTTTGTTTTCCCCGGAGCGGTCCTCCTCGGCCACCACCACCCCCTCCTCCATTTCAATTTTCGAATGATCATCTGTGGCGACTTCCCCATTCACCTCACTATCTGCGGGAACATCCCTCCCTATCTCCTCCCCCTCAACTGAAGAAGCTTTCTCCTCGTCCTTCTTCTGATTGGAGAAGTACACATAATCGATACTGCCACAGTTGGCAGGATTAGTGGAGGAATTGGTCACTTGTCCTTCCTGGAGGAAGAGCGCTTCTTCCCTTTTATCTCCCCCTTCGATGTCTCTCCTTTGGGAGTTATCCCCATAGGCACGGTCATTCTCAGGATCATTCCTCCTGATACTATCTGCGCCTTCCTCGTAGATGCCCCCCTCGCCATACCCCCCTACACAGTCGAAGTATATGGAGCTATGGAAAGAACCAATCATAGGAAAAAAAAAATAAATCAACAATTTCACTATGAGCATATCATTTATTCTTTTCTTCTGGCAGTTCAACATGTCTTCAAAAAAGTATAAGACATCGTCCACTTCCTCCAGATATGTGTTAAATATTTTTTTTAATTTTTCAGACTCCTTTATTTTTGTATAAATTTTGTTCATCCTTATGATATGATTGCGGAGGTAGCAAACGAGGATGGTGAAGAAAGCTGATCGAAGGAGGATAAGGTTTTCAATTCCTTCATCTTCGACTGAAAAGAGATGGGGTCAGTCAAGTGCACAAGGAAGGATGTAGAAACCATGTGTGAATAGTGGCGTGGAGCCATGTGAGAACTCCATCGAATGCGGTAATTCAAAATATGGAAGAGGTCGCCACAGGAATCTCCATCCTGGAATACTTACTCTTCAAAATATTCAGTATAATATTTTTAACGTAGGTTCTCGTGATGATGTCGTTAAACTTGTACAGCCTCAGCGACTCCGTGTACAGGGGGAATTTCATACTCTTCTTCGTGGAAGGGTAAAGAAGGAAAGCGGGGATAGAAGGTTTAGGTTGGGGGAGGGGTAGTAAATGAAGGTAACAACTTGTCTCTGTATGTACACACCTAATAAGAAGGTGGCATTCGTCGAGCTGCATGCAGCCAATTTACCTGTAACTTACCTCATTAAAGAAGAACTTGGATGTGTGATAGTTCAGGAAAAACGAAATGGATTTTATCATGGAAATGTAGTAGGGCATAATCTCATCATCTTGATAAATGAACGTCGTGTAAATTAGGTTGTTGATTTTGTTGTTGCTGAAGATGTAATCTGCAGGAGGGGGCGGAAACGTCACGGTTATGAATTCATTCAAAATTCTCCCAGAATTCGTTCATAATTCTTTATCAAGTCGTTATGAACCTTCCTTCTTTTTCGCTCTTTTTCAGCTCCCCCCCAATCCATAGCCACCTGGGAGCTCAATCCTTACACAGAGAAATGTCCTTTTGCAGGTTCTGTATCAGTAGCGTGAGGGACTGGTAAATTTGAATCCTTATGCTCTTGTTAATGTTTTGCCTCAACAGGTATATGAAGTGGTTGAAGATGTTGTCTTCGCAGAAGTACCTTCGAGGAGGAACGGGCAGCCACAATGACAGGCAGCTACAATGACAGGCAGCTACAATGACAGGCAGCTACAATGACAGGCAGTTACAATGACAGGCAGTTACAATGACAGGCAGTTACAATGACAGGCTGCTACAATGACAGGCAGCTACAATGACAGGCAGCTACAATGACAGGCAGTTACAATGACAGGCAGTTACAATGACAGGCAGTTACAATGACAGGCAGTTACAATGACAGGCTGCTACAATGACAGGCTGCTACAATGACAGGCTGCTACAATGACAGGCTGCTACAATGACAGGAAGGTACAAAGACAAGGCAGCTACACATGGACAATTCTCTGGAAGTGTAGTTGTTCTCCCTTATCGGGTATTCCCCTCCTCCTTACTGGAAAATCTGATCATCATATTTGTCACCCCAAATTGTTATCTGCGTGATTTTCCGCAGGAGCTCGATGAAGTTGTTTATGTTAACGTTGTTTAGGTTTATCTTCACCAGTTTTTCAAAGTAGTACCTACATGGGCGGGGAGAGGAGGCGATACGGACATCGTTGGGACACCATGCGGACACGCTCCCTTAAACGAGGCTATACACTGTGTGGAACCCAATGTGTGGACCCAACTGGCCTACCTCAAGTCCTCGTGCGTATAAACTTCTTTCTCATTTTTGTTGTTCTTCAGTTTGTCGTCAAAATTATTGAAATTAAATACATTCCACATGTTTGCAACGGAAAAAAAAAAAAAAAAAATTTTTTTTTTTAACAAAACTCTACAAACACTTTAAAGCGTTGACATTAAGGCATACCCAAATTACAGGGCATGGAAAAGTCAACTTGATATGCATATTTTATGCTGTGTTGTTTATGTGCTTTTTTGGAGACATTCATGGTGAGTCAAACGAGTTTTTTTTTTCTTCCCATTTCTCTATGTTTGCTTCCTCGTCTTCTCACTTAACGTTGCACAATGTGCGTGGGAATTACATTCTTATGCGCATTTGCATTCACGTTCGTAAATTATGTTTCAGCCCTGTTTTTTTTTATTTTTTTATTTTATTATTTTTTTTTTTATTCATTTTTATTTTTGCTTGTTTCTGTTCCTCCTTTGCCTTTTTCTTCTTTTCCTAACAACTACACGGGGTAAAGTCATACGAAAAAAAAGAAAAAAAAAAAAAATTTGTTTTTTGGCGTGCTTTTGGTGTCCGCTCGGTACATTTTGCCCCACCTTTGCCTTTTTGCCACTTCGCACTTTTTGTTTCCCTTTTCTGCCCCCTTTTGCCCATTTTTTTTTTTACAACTTTGCGTTAAATTGTTTTCCGTTTTTACTTTTTTTTTTTTTTTTTTTTTTTCTGCGAAAGGATAAACACACACTTCCATACAAGCGAGAAGTTTTCTGCTAAGTCCAGTAGTACTCTGCGAATGTAAACGGAGAAAGGAATCCCCAAAATAACAAAAACGAAAAAGAAAAAAAAAAAAACCTACTGCGTATGCCGTTGTACGAAATTGCGGCTGTAACTGTGCAGGCCACGGGGGCACCTACGGGGGTAAGCTCCATCGTAGCTATAGCCGTGGCCGTAGTCACGGGAGTAAGCACAGCAGTAGTCACAGCATTCGTCGCAACATTCGTCGCAACGCTACCACAGCGGCATATCCAGTCGCAGCTGCTATTCTAAGAATCCCCACCAATGAACAGGGAGACACAGAAAAAGGAGGATGTTGTTAAGGCAACCCCCCCCAATGAATCAGGTAAGCAACTTAACGGTAAATACACACAGGTTCACAGCCCACATATATAGAGGCGTGTGCGTGCAACCTTCCCGTGAAAAAATTCCTCCGTATCTACTGCCTACCTTATGTATGCCCGAATGCACTCCAAATGAACTTCCCTTTTTTGAACTTCCTATTATCATGTGCAGGTGAAAAAATCAGTATTAACCCGAAAAAGAGAAACTACCAGGATTTGAAGGAAAATATGAGTAAGGAGTAGCCTTAAAATCTGGCCCCATGTGGATGCGCCTTTTCTATACACGTTGCCACGTGTGTCTCTACATATAGCGCAACTGAGATATATTGTTTCCCCACACATCCCCCCGCAGACATAAAAAGCGTTTTGGCATTCATTCCAAGGAGCGTCCAGTTAAATGAGAAAAAAAATGCCTAAAGGACGATGAAGGGGATGGTCCTCTACATCACGGCACTGTGTATCCTCTTTCGCAAAGGTACAGTGGGAGGCGATGGAAGAGTCGTAAATAGGAGTCCACGCTCCACTGCGATGTATGTAAAAGTCGTCTCCACTTGTCGACTCAGGAAATGTACGCAAAGCAGTATACAAAGGAATATGCAAAAAGGTACGCAAAAAGATACACACAGAAATGAACTTAGAAGTGAAGTCTACAGAGGCGTGCTTAACTATAATGTGCACCTCCCAAGCAGCTTAAATATTTCGAGTGTAAACTTGGATGACGGCGTGCTCGAAATTGGGAACCTTCCGCTTAGCAGCTACAACATCGTGTCAGTTGACTACGGTTACAGTTTCATGGGTAAGGGAAACGGGAAAATGGCGCGTTCGCGTCAGCATAAAAAGATTTTCATGCATGTGTAGTTACGCGTTCAGTTCACCACGTGAATGGATGCCTTTCCAAATGGATGCTTCTCCAATTGTATACTTGGCTCCTTAGCACCTTCGTAAAACACACTCCCCGAACACAGGCCTGTGTGTGCGATGTAAGAACAAATATATATACGAGAAAATCACCTCACGATATAAGCATTTAATTTACAAGAAGGAGTTTGATGTACCCCTCAAGGAAAATGTCATTCTGTTTTATGCCCTGTACTTTAATGGCTACATTTATAATTTTTTTTCCTTTTTCCATTATCTGTTCAAATGCATATATAACAGCAATGTGATCGTTCTCATCGGATGCAACGGGTAAACTAGTGCATGAGAGGGAGGAGTCTTCTGCGCCAGTTCATACGCGTTGGAGCTTACACACAGTTTACGTGATCACGTTTTTCTGTGTGCACGGAAATAACGATGTCGTTTGTAGCATGTCGTTTAGGGGCCTCAGGGAATGCCCATTCGTTCAATCCCTCTTGAAGTACACCTGTAATAAACCACACTGATATATACGCATGGGCGCAATTTTTTACCTCCTACAGACCGCACATGAACATGCTGGCAAGTGATATGGGTAGACACCTATGCTATTTTATGAACGAGGTGAATGGCGAGAGGAAACCTCCATTGGGGAACAGCCCAAGAAGAATTCCCTTCGAAGTAAAAAACGAATTGATCACATTCAAAAATAGCAACATTTATAAAAAACAACAAAATTATTTTGTGGAAAAATATTGTATCATTTCAAGCAAAGAAAATCCAAACATGGAAAACAAAACGGACACTTCTTTAAACTTCTCGTTAAAAAATATGGTGACCAAAGTGAAGGATCAAAATAATACATTATTTTCAAAATTTTACAACAAAAATTGTGCAGGTAGAAAAGATGCCCTATCTGCTTGCTATCTCCTGGACTACTTTTGTAACTACTATGAGAGCAGTGGCAGTTTTTTTCTGTTGCCCTCCCAGAATGTCAATTATGTGTACCACTTAAAGAAATGACCCCCCAGTAGCACATTTCTGCTATTTGTCCAGTATCTGCCCTCATGGAGGGGAGAAGCATATTTACACACGAATGAGCAGCACGTGGGAATGTGTACATGTGTACATCTCTACGTACCATCCACGGTTGTACATAGATTATGCTTTTATGCGCTATTGCATAAATAGGTTGTAGACCACCTCGGTTACGTGATATTCCAATTGGCGCAAATTTATGCCCTACGGCAATTTTATTTTTTCGCGTCTTTGTACAGGTGACAAAAATTTGAAGCATCATTCGGCACGTATCAGTATCGTCTTTTTATTCGTTCATTAGCTTCAGCTGCCTATTCGCTCGCTAGCTAATTTATTTTTATTTATTATTCTTTTTTTTTGGGGGGGGAATTTTTTTTTATGAAATGGCTGACCTGTTCATATTTTTTTTTTTTTTTTTTTTGCAACACTTTTGTTTTCCCTCCTTTGGCTAGCACAGCGAAGATTTGCTTTTAATTTATTTTTTTTTTTTGTAAACTATAATCCCGGTTTCTATGTAAGCTGAGAATTTGCCCCTCACGCCAGGGTATATATATTACATAAATATGCGCACTACACTATCGCTACTTGGCTACTACCGTGCGAGTGAGTTGCTTAAACCTCGTTTTTGCGAAAGGAGAAAAAATGCATTGGGGAAAAAAAAAAAAAATGAACACGGATGAGCGGATTAGCGCAGCTGCCTGACCTGTTCATATAATTTTGAAAAAAAAAAAAAAAAAAAAATAGAAACAGCCAGGAGGGGTGGAAAATGCAAAGACTGAAGAAAGAAGGCTACAATGTTTTGACACCTTTTTTTGAGGTGAGGAGAGCAAATATACTATTGCTTATATTCTCCCAGATCACAGCCTCCCATTTGCGTAGTGTCCCCTCCCCCACAGTTACAATGACAGAATGGTAGAAATCAACGAAATTGAGTTTATCGAAGAACCGGAGTACTTCAAACTCCAACATGGGTCTTGCTTCTGCATGTTGGAGGAGGAGAAGAAACGAAATGAAAACTTCTCCAGTGAGGAAACGAAACTTGCGAACAGCAATTTCACAATAAGCAATGCGAAGCAGAAGGGTCTCTATTTTTTTAATAAAAATTTAAACGTTTTTTCTCTGTCTGACTTTCTGTACAAAATTGACAACGAGAACAGCAAGGATAGCAGTGACAAAATAAACATAAAATCACAACCCTTCGAGGAAAATGTCCTCTTAATTGAGAACAACAAAACGGACACACAGGCCTTTTTTTACACGGACCACCAGAATATTTACGTGTTTGACTATGGCAGTGAGAAGGTGAATCTCCACTGCCGGGTGGACGTGCCCATTCGGGGGCTGAAGTATATAGGTACCATATAAAAAGCTTCGCAGCGTTTGCATATGTTTTTCTACCCTTACATGTAACGTTTGAATATGCTCCTCCTCTGCACATTTCTTTGCCCAATCTCCCTCTTAGATGACCACCTGCTCCTACTTCTGAGCTCCGACGAACGAGTTCACCTCATGAAGAACAAGCAGATGTACGAGTGCCAAGAGTGGACAGACCATGTGAACAACATTGATGAGAAAAACGGAGTGTTCCTCTTTACGTACTCAAATAAAGAAGTGTTCATTTTGAAGGATTGCCAAAAAAGTAATACATACGACTTGAGTAACATAAGTAAAGAAATTGACATTTGCCATGATAAATGTAATATAATGTGCGCAAAAATTTTAGAAGCACAAAAAAATATGATAACAATCTTTCTCATGGTTTTGTACAAATACGAAGAAGAACTAACCACCATTATGTATGATCTCCAGATAGAACAGGACAAAATAAAGAAAGTTACATACTCCACTAATGATTTTGATTTCCAAAATTTTGAAAACAATTTTGTCAAATGTATTTACATAAGCGAATGGCAAACGATTGTAGCCATTTCCTCCGAATCGTGCGAGGCGGTCGTTTACACAAGAAATGGTAACATTACTTATGACAGAAGTCTTGCTCAGCCCCTGGGGGCAGGTCCAAACGTTGCAGAATGGGACCGGTCCAGTGGATTAAAATTCCTGAGCGTAATGGAAGGGTACAAAATAAATACGCGAGATTCAGAAACCTTTTTTCTTTCCCTGTTTATGTATACCAAATACGAAGATAAAATTTATAGGAAAAGTAAAATAGGAAATGTTCCATTTTTGAAAAATCCCTGCGTTTTCTTTGCCCTCCAAGATAACCACAAAATTGTAGTAGAGTATTTAGACAAGTACAAGTTGGTGGACAACACGGAATTCTCTACCAACGCTGTGGAGGATGGAGATGCAAATGAATGCGGAATGAAAGAAGTTACTGTCCTTCCAGATTTGAAGGAGAACGTGGTAGAAGTGCACGAGCCGATCTCCTCCAATGTGTTCAATATATTCAAAGTCAAGGAGAGGGTCGCTCAGAACAAAATAGATTCAACCAAAGGTAATGAACCAATTGGGGAGAACAAAAAGGAAAGCTTCTTTGACCTTTTTCGCAGTAAGGTTAAGTTCACTGATGAAAAAGGGATCGATGATAATGTGCAAAGTACCGACATGGGGGTGAGACCTCCAGGTAAGGAAGCCACATGCGTCCCGGGCGAACAAAGTGGTGTAAATATCGAAATGGATAAAATCGGTGAAGCATCCCCTGTGAATAATGACCATGACTCTCATGCGAAGAATCGAAAGAACCAACTAGCCAAAGAACAGCAGCATCTATACAGATGCATTCGACGAAGCGCAAAAGTCTACGAGGATGAAAGCTTTATTGTGAATGAGGTACCCGACGCGTTCAACAAGTTAATTAAAAGTGGAATTTACTTTTGTGAAGAATTTTTGAATCACATGAATGTGCATTCCATAGAGAAAAGGAAAAATCCAAAAGTGGGTTCAAGGAAGAAGGAGTGCTATTATGACAAGGGGCTAGACAAAATTGTATTCTTACATGATAGTGTCATCGGGGAGGATGTAGACGAAGTAAGGGAAGATGACGATGAAGAGGGAAAGAAAAAAAAAAAAAAAATACCAAAAAGGAACAACAAAAGTGAATTTCATCACCATTTCCATTGTGAAGATTTTGATTTTTACAAACACAAGAAATTATCCGACCGTCAATGCGAGCGCATTATAAAAAAAATCGAGCGTAAGCAGGGTTTCCTCTGCGACATAAAAGGGATCTTCTTAACTGAACAAGAAGCCCCACATGATAAAGTGCAGCCAAAAGACAAATATGAGAAGAAGACACTTCCCCTTCCTATGGAAGAACCACGGGAAGATCCATTCAATGGAGACATTCAAGTTCATATTTCAGATGAAGAAAGGAGCAAATTTTATGAACAGTTAGATTCTTATTTTTCTAAAAGGAAAGTCCTAAAAGTGAGAAAAGAAATTTTCAACGATTTAAAAAATGGTCAGCTAGCCAAAGGACATATATTCGAAACGGTCCTCTACAACATATACAAGCAAGGTGGAATGAAACACTGTGAAGCGTTAATTTATTTTCTATTAAAAAATATGGAGGTCAAGATATTTTCGAATTCTTTTTTTTTACTTGAGTTGTATTTTGCACATCTCCTCAGTCCGTACTTGAAGGAAAACAGAACAAATGCGCTTCTTCCATCATATGGGAAGAAAAGTGCACCAAGCATAAAAATTCCTTCTTTAAAAAGCCTTTTAGGCAGCCCTTTTAGTGGAGGCAACCGATCGAGTGCTCACCCCATTTACGACGAGAAGGAGCTCCCCCTGGACAGCGAATACAGCCAAGATGAAATATCAGAAGATGACATATTAAAGAAAATAAAAAATGAGAAGGACTTTGCAAAAAAGAATGAATACCTTGCGAAAGTGATTCCTTTGTTTAATGAATCCACCAACAAGGAAAACGAATCCACTTCTTTCCATTTGATGAACGCTGGCATCCAGTTTGCGAACAAGAGGATGTGCAACGCCCTTTCGCACAAGCTCTTTCCCATTCTTGTGGATAGCGGCTTGAACAAGATGGATGACGAATTAGGGCTAATCAAGAACTACCTCTTTGACGTGGTTTTGACGAACAGCTAAATGTCTGTGCGTGTGTGTGGCTCATTCTGGGAGACCCCAAGAAGGGAAAGATTCTTATAGAAGCACCACGTTATGCATGATACGAGTGCGTGATATTTTCTCTTTTTTTTTTTTTTTTTTTTTTTTTTTTGTGTCAAATTATTTGTCCTTTCCCTTCCTCGCGCAGCCCTTATTTTGTCCAACGGACTTGTGCGACAGATGAATATGCCATATGTTACCGATTCCTTTCTATTCCTTCCTATTCCCTCCTATTCCTTCCTATGGCTCCCTTCCAACCATTTCAACAGCTTCCCCTTGGAGCCACCTCTTCAGACTCAGCATGGCCGAAAAGTTATTTTCGTCATCTTAAAAAAGGGATTTAAAAAAAAAAATTAATTCGAACGGCAGTTTATTTGCAAATAGCTACACACATATTGAAAAGTAAAGTTGCCACAAAAAAAAAAAAAAAAAAAAAAAAAAAAAAAGAGAGAGAGAGAGAATGGAAACACGGGTGAAAGAAGAAAGAACGTCAGAGGAGATGGGCGTCGGTCTGTAGACAACATATTGACGATCATACAAATAACATACCAATTTATCCCCCCCCCCTTACTCGAACTGTTCAAATTGCATTGCTGTGGTTGTTCCCTTGGTTCACCCCATCGCATGGTAAAAAATGCCGACACAGTTGAAAGAGCTCTTCCTTCGAGTTGATGACATCTCTTTTTCTCTTGTGAAAAATTTCCTTGTACCTTTTGCCTATGCTAAAGTAATTTTTGTATGTCCTCCTATTTGTCTTACTTTTGTGATTTTTCAACGACTCCGCGGCGAAGTAAACCAACTGCGGGCTCTCTGCGCACAGTTTGAGTATGCGGTCGATCCGTTTTATGTTCTGTAGGGAGGGGGCGTGGAGGTGTGGGTATAGATGGGCAAATGAAACCAAGCGTGGAGACGCAGGAATATGGCTCGACGGAAAAAGCGTAATGGGCCACCGTCCCGACGTATTTCCCGTACCAACGAGCTACACCCCTCTCTTACCGTTAAAATGTTCTTTCCCATGAACATGTTGGCTTGTAGTGCCAAGACGATGCATAACAGTTCCGGAAGGCACATCTTAAAAAGCTTCTGCGAAGGGGGAGAAATGCACAAATGAAAGTGGCCATAAAAGGAGGCATATACACACGCGAACCTACAAGTTCGCGTATACAGATTTGTTCCATACCAACTACATCCTCCTTACCTGACCAATCCATGCAAGTTGCGCAGCCGAGTTTTTACTTAGCCAGGTCGAAATTTGCACTAGGATGTGATAAGCGTTTCTTGTGTCGACAGGGTTTGGTCCCCTCTCCTGCATTGTGCAATCATCCCCGTTCTCCTTCAACTTTCCATCACAGGTGTTCAGGTTGTTCTCCCTTTTTTTTAAAATTGATTTTTTGAAATTTTCGTAGCGACCAGGCAGGCATTCACTAAGGTAGCCATTACGGTAGTCACCATAGTGGTCATAATGATAACCATTATGGTGATCGTTCAGGCAGTCACTGGGGATGGCACTCTGTGGAGATGTCCATTCCCTCTCCGGGGAGTTATTCGTTTTTTCCATTACGATATCAGAGAGACAGTCTCGGTCCGGCTGATTGCTCCATGGGCGGTCGTGCCAACAATACGTAGGTGAATCTTTGGAGGTATCTCCTACGTGTGACAACTTTCCATGGTTACACAACTTACCTGCGCGCTGAACACCGTAGGTAACTTTTTTATCCGTTTCTAACTCCACCCCAGATAAAAAACCCTCACGGTCCTTTCTCTTGCTAGCCATTCTATCAACATAGTTAACGTAGTACATGTGCATATGACCAGACAACCCCAGACCACCACAACGTGCGGGTTCTTTTTTTTTTTTCCTTTTCTTCTTCCTTCCTTTTTCCTTATTGCTACCTTTCCTTTTGGCAAACTCTTGCCCATTTATAACTCTGAAATGTTTTCTCAAAATTCTGCAGTTAAATAATGATCTCACATATGGGGGATGATGATGATGCTTCGCCTTGGTCACTGCAGGCGGGTGTTTATTGGCTCTACTTCCCCCAGCAAGTCGATTTAATTTGACAGGGGAAATAAACAAATCTGCACAAATTATAATACACACCGAGAGAGTGTACTGTATCTGTATGCTCAGGATAAGCGCGTGAAGATAGAACATGTCATCGTTGTTTTGGCTGTCTTCGTGCAGATCGGTTTTTCCCAGGTGAGGACTAACGTGAGAACTACTACTCTCCGTACGCAAGTACATCCCAGGGGAAGCCCACTCCGCGGCTGCGCGACCTCCCGCAGGGGATCTACCCATCACATCATCAAAAGAGCATGCAGAAAATAAATTCCCTTCACCATCCATATTTAGAAAATTGTTTGAGGCCCCATGGTAGGGCAATTCATTCAGAAGCGTTTTTCCCATTTTCACCTCAGCACCATCTGCGCCATCTGATGGAAAATAAGTCGTCCCTAAATCCCTCTCCCTAATATGAATGCCCAAATACTTGGAAGCGATCAACAACTGCTGTGCTGTCTTGAAGTGCAAAATGGACGCGTGGTCGTAATACCTTTTGTATAGCTTAACACAGAGACAATAGAGAGACAAAACAACTTTCTGCAGTTGCTCCATTTTATTCATCACTTTTTTTATGATAATTTTTTCTTTCTTCTTCTTCAGCAGAATTTTTACATTTTTATTATTAAAAAGAATTAGCTTAACGATATTCTTTTTTTTCAAGAGAAAGGGAATCAGACGGTTGTACTTTCTAATCATGAAGTTTATCCACTTGTCGTACAAATAGCATTTATTCATGGTGTGTGCCTGCACAGCTGTTCTTTCACACGTGGGAACGATGCTTGGCCTGCTTTGCTCTGTGCACTGTGGTTCGAATGTTTTTCCACTTAATGGGTTACCATTATTTTCCCATTGACCTTGCCGTACATTTTGCAGGAACTTCAACTTAAACCCCTTCAGTATCCTCTTTGCGCAGGTGTACTCATTCAGGAAAATTAAAATATGCGCGGCGTATGATACGCATCGCTGTTTATACGTCAGTAAGGAAAAACCATGTCTACCCCCCTCCTCCAATTTACTAAAAATAGAAATCCACTTTAGTAACTCTTGCAAAATTTCCTTCAACTCAAATTTGTAATATAAAATGCAAAAATAAAAGTTCGCAATTTCCCATGCCATGAGCAGAAAATTGCCATCTTGATACTTTCTCCTCCCAACCTCAGGTGGAGGAGGAATCGTGCAACCGGCTAAGTCCCTCTGCATCTCTTCCACCATATTAAACACAAAGCCATAGTTCCCTTTTATGAACTGGAAAATTTCATCATAGGAACAACCCAAAAGAAATTTACAATTTATCGTTATCTGGAT
Source organism: Plasmodium knowlesi strain H (assembly GCF_000006355.2). Lineage (NCBI taxonomy): Eukaryota > Apicomplexa > Aconoidasida > Haemosporida > Plasmodiidae > Plasmodium > Plasmodium knowlesi. The sequence continues at coordinate 1,456,557 of NC_011912.2, read as the reverse complement.
GTATTGAAGATACACCTGGTTTTTGTCTAGCCAAATGGAATTTACATCACTTTCCATCATCTTATAAAACAACTTTTTTTCCTTGAATTTTTTTTTTAACTTCTTCATCGAGCTAGCCAAATTTACATACTTCTTTTCATATTCTTCATGCCACTCTATGTCATATATTTTTAACCTCCTCTTTAGCTGTCTAATCCAGTGATCGGTCTTATCCTCCACCGCTGCACTCGTTGTCCATCCAAACTGGGTACTCACCCCTTTTCTGTAGCAATTGCTACCATCCATTTGATGGTTCAGAAGTAATATCTCTTGGCTTGGATTAGAATAGTTTCTATCCTCATCAAATTTTCCATCTGTAGATGCATTAAAAGAAGGTATCTCCCTTGATACTTTGCCATTTCCCGTTTCGCTACTACCCATGTCATTTGCAAAATATTTTTTCTGTTTTCTTAAATGAAGAAAAGACGGAATTTCTTCCATTGAGTGATATACATGATAGATGCATTCGACTACACTTAAGAATTCGAATGTCAGCCTATCGTTTGAGTGGTCCCTTTTTTCAACCTTATCGAGAATTCTATGTTTCCGCAAGTTTTCCTTGTTTAGCTCTCCCGTAGGGATCCATTCGTGGGATTCCAAACCGATGGATGCTTTTTCCATGGATGTCACCATATCTGATCGTGATAGGCTTGCGCTTCTTCCTTCACCACTATTACCAACTACTCCGCCTACATCTCTTTCTCCATTTGGTGCAATTCCCTCCTTGCACCCGAAGGTCGCCCAGTACTTTCTCAACACAGAGCAATTCCGCCTCTGCAAGGTGCAGAATCTTTTCACGTTTCTACTAATCGTTTCTATCTTCTCATAATTCGCATTCAAATTATTGTCTCCTACGAGGCTCTTTTTCTCCATCCCTACGTTGTACAACAAATTGTTCAGTTCGTAAAAATTTTCGGAAAAAATTCTTTCCACCCAAATCCACACGTTGTAGTAGCTGTCATATATCCGCTGGGGTGGGGGAATCACGACACACATATTCGCGGCAAAGGAAGAAATACCCGTAGCGCTTGCGTTAGTATGTATTTTGCTGTCCAATTCTCCCCAAAGCTCACCGCCAGAAAACTGCCCATCCCAAATCTTGCCACTTCCCCAACAGTGCGCACGCACAGACAAGCCTATGAATTTCTTCTGCGCAAAGTTTAGGAACACGCGGAAAAACTTCCTAATGATAAGCACATTCTCCACGGAGTACTCCCCAAAAGCATACACCAAGTTAAATATTTCGATAACAATATGACACAACATTTTTTCTAAGTGGCTCCTAGTATGGTATTGTACAATGGTCTCAATTTTTTTATTCCTAAAGAGGTAGAATTTTGCCGCTTGATTATCCTCCTGTCGGTTTTCACTGCCTTCTCTGGGAGTAATTTCCTTCCTACGGTACGCGCCAAGACAGGCACTTTTTGGACGCATCGAATGCTTGTCCATTGAGGTGATGCATTGAGATGTTCTCAGAATGCTCAGCCTCCGCTTCACACTTTTCTCGTATGTCAATCTTCTCCTCTTGGCTCTCTCACATGGGTATTGGTCTTCACTTGGTTTTTTCTTATGCAGGGGTTCGGAAAATCGCTGCTTCTTTCCGGTGTAATTGGAGTGGTTACTAGGCCTTTTTTGGTGATGATCATCCCCGCTTTGGAAGCCCCTCCTCATTTGATTGCTCACGCGAAACAGCTTCCTCTTTCTCCTTTTCCGTTTCTCCTCCTCGGCCTCCCCTTCACAGGCTTTCTTGCGAAACAAGTTCAAATAGTACGCAAGGTTGTTCTTTTCGACATACTCATTTACGTTTTGGCTCACAGTAATGTAGGAAGCCAGTGCCAGGAAAATCACGTCCAGAATGGTCCTTTCTTTACCTACGTGGTCATTCTTTAAGTACTCACAGCGGTATTTCATCGCAGTGGCGGAGAGCTCCTCTCCTGCATTACCAGTTATCAATATTTTGCAAAAGAAGTCGTGTTCAAACAACAAGATGGGAGCTCCATTTTTCTCTGCATTAATTATAGACGAATTCAACAAGATGGGAATACAGAATTTTTCAAATAAAACGCAGGTCTGAAAAAAGTACTTCCATTTGTTATGGGTAAAAATGTAGCATACTATTTGGGAGACGATTATCAGTATGGCTATGTCTAGTAGGGGCCAATCTGATGGGCAGGCGTGGATAATTTGCTCCATGTAATGAGACACTTCCTTTCCCCCCTGCTTCGATGCACCACCTGCACTACACACAGATCTATTCTTCGGTTCGCCTGCTGGGTTTGGTTCCTCTGCTGTATTCGGATCGTCTGCTGGATACGGTTCGTCTATTCGATTCGGATCATCTGTTCCGCTTGTCCCGTCTGCCCGGCTGAGGGGGGAAAAATCGGCGCACGTGCTCGTTTCACTCCTCTCCACATCTAAGAACTGTATGTATAATTCCTCCTCCTTCTCGAAAATCAAGAGCATCAACTTTTGGGCTAGCTCGAAATTATCATTGTCTATTATCTGCAGGATCAAGCCCATCCACTCGTGTTCGCGGAAGACGGATTCTGCGTGTTTACCCGCGGGTGCGCCTGCCACGCTTGTCTCGTCTGCCATGTCTCCCATTTTCTCCACCTGGGATGACGACTCTACCATTTCCCCCACCTCGGATACCACTACACCATATTCATCCCCCATTTTTAACTCATTTCCTTTCCTCTTTTTGCGTCCCTCATCTTCCCTAGACTTTCCTACCCTGCATTCCAATTTTCCAAGGGAAGGGCTCTTTTCGGCAGAACTTGGCTGCGTTTTTTTTTTCTTCAAAAGTTGACTGGGTGTAGTAGAATTTGTCAGGACTTTACGAATTTTCCTTTTTACCCCACTGCGTAATTTATCAGGAATCCCTTCATTGGAACAGATGTTCCCCTTCTGAGCACCGGTAAATGCCCCCCCCTGTATAATTATCCCTTCATCTGAGAAGACCCTCCCTATATGTGTATTCAACTGTTCGTTCTTTTTTCCATGGCTTGCCACGTCTCTTCCCTTCACCTTGCGGTTATCCAAACTGAGGTTGTAATTCCTCTTGTACTTAGAGCTGAAATTATACATGTTATTTTTCCTTACCATTTTGTGCCTCCTTGGAGGGAAATGCTTCCCACATATCTGGGCTGCCTTAAAATGGTTTTCCCTCTTATTGCTTTGTTCGTCTCCACAAATAGCACTACTTTTTTTACGTGCACCGTTTTTTCTCCTTCCAAGTTTTTGCGGTGTGCTCTTCTTCTCACTTAACCTAGATTGGAGTCGCTTTCCGTGGTGTGCTTCAGGTGGTTCGGTTCCCACTACGCACCTCTCACATCGGGGTAGCACACCTTTACCGTTACGTTGGATGCATGAGCTTTCTTCGTGCTCTCCTTCCAAGATCATCCTTTCTTCGTCGCACGTTTCTCCCCCTTCTTCCGAATGCCCCACTCCTATAATAACCTCCCCCGTTTTGCTCCCCCTTTTGAAGTTCCAAATTCCCACGCGGTCGTGTGCAATGGCCGTTTTGCTCACCTGCCCAATATTCACTTGCGCCGAAATATTCTCATCATTTTTTACGCTTTGGCTAGTTATACAACTTTTAGAGGTAACCCCTCTCAACTTGGCTTTGAATCCATCCTCTTGGCTTTTGCTCTTTAAGTAAATTTTCACATTCTCAGTAATGACATCCTCATCTTGGGATTCTACTCTTATGCATATATAATCGTTTTTTTTCCTGTTCCCTATTTCGGCTACTCCCCTATTTTCCTCATCGTAATTGTTCCCTCTTTCATCTATTATGTCACGACTATCACCTCGAATTATGGCATCCCCCTTTTGTTCTTCCTTTACGGGGATGTTATTTTCCATATCCATTTGTACATGGTTCCTGACATTATCCGATGAGCGATCCTTGAAGGAATTCTCCTCCTTCACCGGGGTGATGAACTCCCTGTCTGAATCGTCTATCTTATCGTTCTCACTTTCAAGGGCATCTATCGTTTCACCCCTCAGTGTTTCTTCAGCTGTACAAAATTCGGCTACTTCTCCTCCGAACACGATGTGCAATCCGTTCGATTGATGGTTTATTCGCACATGGATCCCACTGCTTCTTTCTGTATCTTCATCAAGAAGTGGATCATTTGCCAAAATGTCACTTCCTGTCGTGGGAGAAGAACCAATTTCGTCATCTTCATCTGGTCTAATTTCGTTTGCTCCAATGTTGCGTGCTTCACCGTTTGTTCCCCCCTCTTGTGTATCCACCTTTTCCACCTCATAGGTAGGGGTAACTTCCATTTTTACGCATTTCTCGCTTACGTTGTCACAGTTGTAGAGATTATCGACGTGATTCTCATCCTCCCCCCGAGTTACCAAAATGGGGGTAACACATCTAGGCGTCTCCTCTCCATAGTCCAAGTTTCCCTTTAACACCATCATCGTGGTGTCGTTAAAATGTTCATATAAATCTGTTTCGAGGCATTTCGTTTGTGCAGAGTTCCCTGCAGATGAGTCGTAATATACCTCGTCTCCTGTGACTACTTCACCTGGTGTATGCTCCCTGGGGTTGGCACTTTTTTCCCTTTCCCCATCTAGAAGTGCTTTCCCCGTTTGTCCTTCAATCACATCGTTTTGGTTATTCCCGTTGATTACCGTTTCCCTTGCTGATTGTTCGATCTCACCATTAATTTGCTCCCCCTTGACAACATAAGTGGGCACGGACCCCCCCTCATCATTAACATAACCCCCCAAACTTTTGACTCCTTCCGACATATATCTACTTTTACATTTCACACCATAAATGGTATGGCCAATTTTCTCAATATTATCCACTGGGTAAAAACATTTCTCCTTTATACGTGTATCTAATTTGTAGCCCCCTTTAAGATTTCCCCCCTTCTTTATCTGATCCCTAGCTACACTATCGAACCGTTTCAGTGTCCTGCTTGGTACTGAACATTCCTTATTTACCATCGTTAGATTCATCGTATTGGATCGTTTAGGCATATGCACAGGAGATGGATCATTATTTCTTCCCACCCGTTTATGTAGTCCCCATTTTTGTGCACCCTGTATCGACACAGGACTATTCCTATATTTATCTCCCCCTGTGGGTGAAGCTTCTTTAAATAATTTCCCATTTTTTAGAACTGAATTCTTCACCCTGTCTATTTTTCCCCTTTGTAACTGCAATATTCTCGAGGATATTTTATTCTTATAATTTTCACTGCTCGGTGAGACATCATTATGAGAAGCTCTTCTATCCTCTCTGCTACTCAATTCCTTTTTGTCAGAACCTTTCGCGTCGCTAATAGAGCTCATCATTTTGGGTGTACCGCTTTCCTCAGAGGATATATTTTTTTTTCCCTTTCCCTCTCCATTTAGCTTATTAAGGGAGATGTATCCATTTGTCGTTACACTGTTCTTCCTTACCATTGAGTTTCTGTTCCGAACCGCTGTAGAATACCTCCTCATAATTTGCTGCTTGCTTTCCAACAGGTTATCCCCTTTCATGTGGGAGCCAATTGCTTTGGCACCATTAGCATTGGTTGGCGACGGGTATTTTATTACGCTTTTTGTTTTGTCTCCATGTTTAGAGCCCTTTTGATTTAAAAAGTTGTTCCTTCTGAGTAAGTCAGGATATCCGCTTCGGTTGAGCACATTGGTTGGGGTTGTCCTTGCCGTTATCCTTGGCGTCGTCTTTGCCGTTATACTTGACGTTGTCTTTGGCGTTGTCCTTGGCGTTATATTTGGCGTTGTCCTTGTCGTTGTCCTTGCCGTTATACTTGACGTTGTCCTTGGCGTTATATTTGGCGTTGTCCTTGTCGTTGTCCTTAACGCTGCCGCCAGTTCTGGTGTGCGTTCCCCCTTGTCAGGATTCATGATGGTGTCAATTAATGCCTTTTTTAAATTTTCCTGAAAAGTATCATTGTGCAGAAAATTTGGGGAGGTATTTCTTCCTATGTATTTTTCTCTGTTTTGTGTGGTCCTCGAGGTGAAGACGCTTTTCTTATTGTGGATTTTTTCATTTTTTCTTATTCCCAAGATGAACGATTTGGTAAATAGCGATGTGCCTCTGCTAGTTGGGGAGGGGGTTCCGCTAATAAGCGATTGTCCCTTCCCATTTAATGTGGTTTCCCTCCCACTTAAGGATGCCGAATCATGGCGCGCTCTCTCGTGTACTGCTTTGTTACTTCTGTTGGTTCTGCTCCTGTCCCCGTTGTTCATCTTTTCTGCGCCTCCAGTTTGTTCATTTGTTGCGGTTTCCCTTCCGCTCAGCTGTCTCTTACCCCCATTTGACTGATCAACCATGTCTTTTGCCACACCCCTCAGATTCACCTTTAACTCATCATTTTTATGATCATTTTTATGATCGTTTTTGTGATCATTTTTATGATCGTTTTTGTGATCTTTCTTGTGATCATTTTTAGCAACATCCTTGTAGACATTTTTTAAGTTTATCCAAGTTTTTCCAACGGAGGAGTTATTTTCATGGTTGCTTCTAACCCAGTTCGAGGTGCTTCCTTTTTTCTCCGTACCTCCTGGCACTCGTCTGAAATCTGTTGATGTCCCATACGTGTCAGAAGAATGTACTTCTTTGGCCAAATCTGCATTCCTATTATTTTCTTTGTTCTTTACTTCACCTGCCTTCTTTTTCTCGTCTTCTCCCACGTCTTCCTTGTTTTTCCTTCCTAGTATGGATTTACTATTAATTATATTACTGATAACATTTCTTACGTTATTTTTTATCAAATTCATGTACCCCCTATTTTTGTTGCCCTCTAAGTTGCTTGCACTACTCAGTGCGGGGGGGTCATTTCTATGGTCAACACATTTTTCCTGGGGAGCAGCATTTGGCGTATCTTCAAAATTTGGTGCATAATTCAGTTTCGTGCTTCCGACCCTCTGATGGGGAAACCCACTTTTTCCTTTGTCGGTTCTAAATTGTGATGTGGTGAGGCTTTTATACGAAGCGGCATTGTCCTTAGGGGCATTTTCACAGCTTAACAATTTGTCCTCATTAAAAACTATCTTCCTAAATGAAAAGCGGCTCATTTTACGTTCGACACATTAGTTTTGTCGTTTTGTGAGTATAAATGTACATATATTTGTATACACATTAATGCGCATAACTTCGCAAGTGTGGCCAGCGTCTTGTGATTTTTTCTTATATGTGGCTGATCATGAACAGGTCTGCGTTCAAGTGGGCATTTCTCCAGTTCTATCCCCTCGTCCTTCCTTTCCTTTTTTCAATGTATATAAATATTGCTGGCACGCTACTTACAGTAGGAGCGGAACTAATAATCTTCACAAGGTCAACAATGTCAATGATGAAACTGATTGCAGTAACATTACTGCGATGATCTGGTTCTCCACACCAAAGCGACGTTGCGTAGCCAAGATGAAGGATAACGCCCCTTGAACGTTTAATAAAAAAGAAAAAAAAAATTAATGAAGTAAAAAATGGTGTACACTTCTCAGAATGGACTTAAAAACCTTTCTATTGGGCCATATTGTGTCTTCAGTTCATCATGTGAATGGTACAAAAATTCACTTTATTCGTAAGTGCACAAAGGGCTACGCTTGCTCAGATTTTTTAGGCATGCTGATTAGTCTCAAATCAGCAATTTCGTTAAATAAGACATAGGGGGTAGTGTAAATTTTTTTAAAAATGTAAGCAAACTGTAGGAGAAAAAAAAAAAAAAAATACAATAAAAGTTCAAAATGGCTCAACAAAGAAGTTTTAAAAATTGCAAAAGTAGACAAATCAAAGGTGCTATTTTTACGTTTAAGCATCCTTTTAATAAAAATGGAAAAAATTTTTGAGGAAATTTGTCACTTTTGTAGACTATGGAAAGGGGGGGGATGGGGCTTAACTGATGCTGCATGATAACATGGGACGAACGCATCTTCGGGTAATTTCCGATTATCTCAGAGCAAGGCACGCGTGCAGAAAAAATGCGCTTTGCGGGAAATGAAAAACGTCGAAATAATGAGCACGGAATTGCTCGATAGGCTACCTTACCCTTAAGCTTCCCATACCGAATGAAGAAGAAGAGCAAAAATGACAGCTACACATTGTACACGTCCCTTTCCCTTTTTTTCCCCTCAAATTTCATAACACTTAATGTTATTATAAATAGCTTTTGTGCTTTTTGACATTTTGGCTAGATATACATAGCTATTCTCTATAAAAATAACTTCTTATATGTACATATTTGTCCAAAAGAAAAAAAAAAAAAAAAAAAAGATTTAAAAAATATGAACAAGTTAAAAAAATTGTGGGATTTTTTTTTTTTTTTCTAGCTAGCTACAAACCGAACAGTAAAGGAAAAAGTTATTTTTAAGAGCATCATTTTTTAACAACGGAATGTAGACTCTCCTTCAACTGGGAACCCCGTCTACATCTACATAAGTTGAACATCCTGAAACTTTAGACCTGGAAAAATGGCACTCCACTATAGGGGGGGAGCTGTGGCGTTCCACAGAGGGTTACCGAATAATTCCCAAATTAACCTCTCCCATCCGTTTGAAAACGTGTGTACAGACCAACATAATGATATATATTTATGTGAACGAGAGTCTTACCCTACTATTAAAAAGTTCTTTGGGGCAAATTACATCATTCGCGCCATGGTTGTTTTCGGCGTCTATACGTATCCCGTGCTAAAGCGCTATGCACGTTTTCCTATTCTTCGTAAAATGGTATGTTTCCCTATGCCGTCTTCACTCATAGGGATGTCATCCTTTCAATCGGGAAACTTCACTTGATTTCCTTTCGTGTTTGTTTCCCTTTTTTTTTTTTTTTTTTTTTTCAAACTGCTCTCCTTTTTAACCCCCTGTGTTGATCTTTTAAGTGTTGTGAGTTTTCCACAAAAAATGTCGCGGCGTTGGGGGGAAGGGAGAAAAAGAAAATCTCCCCCTTTACCACACATTCCGTGAGCACAAGTGCGTACATAAACATCTATACACCTTCAGGTAAGTGAGCCTTGGAGCCCCTTAAAAGGATACCCCCTCCCCAAATGTGCCACTTTTTAGAAGCAAAAAGGCCACATTAGATGAACAATCGGCAATCTTCTTACCCATAAAACTGCCTACATCCTGTTGGCCAAAACGGTGCAAAAGGAGGCTGCCTCAAGGACGCACCCCAAAGATGCTATCACTTAAATATGTTAGAACTTTAACGGCTTTATTTAATTCACACAGACGTACAGATGTACAACAGGGGTAACCCCCCAGATTGGTGCACACACACATACGTAAACTGTGAAGAGAAGGTGGGGGGGGTGCAATACTGGCCCCCCTTCTTTGGCTTAAAAAATGTACAACTTTGTTATAATGGCAAAAAGGTAATTAAAAAAAGCGTTCAGGTGGGTATATTTGCACGGACAGAAATATACACACAGATATTCACAGTTGACTGGTGAAAAATTCGATAATGGGGATGCCGAAAATATATTCAGTATGTGTACAACAGGGCAAAGTGGGCATGGCTGTATATCCAAGCGAAGAAGACTAACTATAGCCGAACTACGAGTACAGGTCATCATCCACGTTGTACTCTTGGGGTTCCTCGTTGTTTTCCTCATCGGGCCAGTCAATGATGAAGTCATCATTTCCACCACCCGTCTTCGTCTTGTACAAAGGATCGAATTTTATTCTAAAGTTGTCGTACTTAATTAGGTCGGCTTGTGAAACACTTCTCCTAGCACCAGCTAGTCCCTCCTTGAAGTGATGCCTCGTAATTTCATATTTTATTGTATTTTCTTCGTTATTCTGCACAGTGGTTCCATTTTGAATGTTTTGAGCATTCTCTCCATTTTCGTCCTTCTCATTTGGATACATTTGTAGCTTCGACTTTTTGTTCATTTCCTCCGCATCGATGGCATCTCGAATGGCCGCTCTGGCTGCCCTCTGGCAGAGCTCCGCTAAATCAGCCCCACTAAATCCGGCGGTCTTCTGGGCCAAAAAGTCTATAGGAACATTATCAGCTACGGGGCACTTCCTCAATATAGCGCTTAGGATAGAAATTCTAGCAGCTAAATCAGGCAAAGGAATATAAATCAATTGATCTAATCTTCCTGGTCTTAGTAATGCTTCATCTAATAATTCAGGTCTGTTGGTTGCTCCAATAAAGAAAAGATTTTTCTTCGGTCCGACTCCATCAATTTCGGTTAGTAACTGATTCATTACTCGATCTCCAGCACCGCTTCCATCTCCAAGGGTAGATCCTCTCTGTGTCCCTATAGAATCTAGCTCGTCGAAGAATAAAACACAAGGTGCCGCAGCCCTAGCTTTGTCAAACACTTCTCTAACATTAGCTTCCGACTCACCAAACCACATTGTTAGCAATTCTGGACCTTTGATGGATACAAAATTAGCTGAACACTCAGATGCAACGGCTTTGGCTAGTAAAGTTTTACCACAACCTGGGGGTCCATAAAATAAAACTCCCCTAGATGGGGACATACCAAATTTCTCAAATTTATCCGGATGGTCAATAGGATATAGAATCATTTCACGTAATGTATTCTTCACTTCATCCAGTCCACCAATATCATCCCATTTGACATTAGGAACTTCAACAACGGTTTCTCGTAACGACGATGGATTGCATGTACCCAAGGCCATGTTAAAATGATCCTGTGTTACGCACATGCTTTCTAGCACCTCCTTGTCAATAATTTCATCTTCCAAGTCAATTACATCCATTTTTTCTCGGATACATGTTAGTGCGGCTTCCGTACATAATTGAGCCAAATCTGCACCAACAAAACCGTGGGTGCTGCTTGCTAGTTCTTCTAGTTTCACATCTGGGGAGAGCTTCATATTTTTGGTGTGTATTCTTAAAATTTCAAACCTTCCATTGTCATCTGGTACTCCTATATCAATTTCTCTGTCAAATCTACCAAAACGTCTCAACGCAGGGTCGATGGAATTTTGTCTGTTGGTCGCTGCTATGACTACTACTTGTCCTCTACTTTTTATTCCATCCATTAAGGTTAGCAATTGTGAAACTACTCTCCTCTCAACTTCTCCATTCGTTTTTTCTCTTTTCGGGGCAATAGAATCAATTTCGTCGATGAAGATAATTGCAGGGGAATTTTTTTCTGCTTCTTCGAAGGCTCTTCTCAAATTTGCTTCTGCCTCTCCTGCCATTTTACTCATTACTTCTGGTCCATTTATGAGAAAAAAAAAGGCTCCTGTTTCATTTGCCACAGCTCTTGCTATACATGTCTTTCCACTTCCGGGGGGTCCATATAGCAATACTCCTCTGGGTGGTTTCACCCCTAACGTCTTAAATAATCCTGGATGTCGCAGTGGCAATTCGATCATTTCTCTAATTTGAGCTAGCTGTTTTTTACATCCTCCTATGTCATCATAACCTATTTCGTCCAGCTTTTCTTCATCGTCTCTTTTGATGGGATCTCCTTCGTAGTATATAACCGTGTCTGGGGAAACGATACAGAAATCATCTGGGTCCACTTCAACCACTTTGAATTCTACCGACATAAACCCACCTCGCACAAGGAACAAGTCGCCTTTCTTGACTGGTCTGTACGATTCGTTGAAGTACGGCTTCAAGAAAATCTCAAACAGCGTGTCCTTCGCAAGGCCTTCGATGGTGTCATCAAGGGGCAGCACCTGGATCTTCTTTCCGTACGGGATTTCGGGGCACGGTTTCACGTAGACGATGTCTGGGGAGGGGAGCAGTGAAGGGGGAAATCGGTTATGGAAACGGGTGATGTTTATGGAGTCAGAGCGATCTCAGTGGAGTCAATGCAATGTTACTGATATTAGTGTTTGTGTCTGCGAAATGATGGGTCCAGCCCTCCTGTTGACAGTTTATACACGGAAGCACATTCCGCGTTAGTGCATCTTTGCGCCTTACCTCCCAAGCAAACCCTAAGGTTTTTCCTGGCAACTTTGTTGATCCGAATTTTGCCTTCATCCAATTCGTTGTCATTCAAAATGATGCAAATGGTGGAGTGCCTTTTCTTTCCCTTAATCAAGATGGTGTCTCCTCGGAAAAAATTCAATTCTTCCATTCGCTTGGTGTTCAGGGCCACAACGGAGTTGTCATCGTTCGTTGCTTCCTCCACAATGAGCCTGCACAGGTTCTTCTTTTTCGTCACTTTCCCATCTCCGTTGTTTTCATCGGCCACCGCCTTCACATCAGCACTGTTCTCCATTATGGGGTACACACTCAATGGGGGCAGCGTAAAGCGACACCTGGAAAAGTTCTCTTCGACTCAAGAAATGCACACGTGCGCTCGCAGAAACGTCCTTCACAAGGACGTGTAAAAGGTGTGAACGGATATGCTCGTATTTCTAAGTGATCTCCTAATGTGCATACACTCGTGTGCGCCTATGCCCTCGCGCAAACACTCATACAAACACAAGAGCAACGAAATTTCGCGTAAAAAATGGCCTTTCTCTTCCTGCGCGTAGACGAAACAGGCTCCTGTCAAAAGATACTACGTTTGCACAAATCACAATTTTCAACTCGTTCAACTTTCAGATTCCTTAATTTTGATGAAGTTGACGAAAAATCATTATTTTATTATTTTTTTTTTTCTTCTTTGACCCGGATGGGCCTTTTTTTTTTTTTTTTTTTTTTTTTTTTCCTTTTTTCTTTTATTAAACAATTGTTATCGTTCCGGGGAAGTGAAATCGTAAAAACAAAGAGTGGAGAAAAAGAAAAGAAAAGAACACAATAAGGGAATTATATATCGGCATAAAATGATGCGATATAAATGATAAGGTTAATACAAGGGGGCAGATAAAATACCCAAGTACCCACGAATTTGCTAAGAAATGATCTCCACTTATAAGCAGAAATAAAAGAAAGTGTGCCCTTGCCACCCCCACAAAAAAAAAGTACATTACGGCTATACGCGTAAAGAAGTGTGCACGGAAACAGGGAGGAAGATAAAAGTTTGCGCTCCGCACAAATACATGCTGATGCGTATGCGCATGGATATCAATGTGTATGCAAGGCACATGCACAACGACAGAAATGTCAATTTTAAATGGCCAAATTTTTTATATATATAGCTACCAGAATAATTATAAAAAAAAAAAAAAAAAAAAAAAAAAATTTACGAAATGGTGAACGGGGTTCCCTCTGCGTGTTACATTTATAAACTTTTTTTTCCCCCTCATGACATGGAATAATTTTTTTTTTTTTTAAGAACATAATTGTTATATAAATACAAACAGTGGGGGAAAAAAAGATTATTTTTTTCTTTTTTTTTCAAAATAAAATAAGATGAAACAGAGAATAGGCCAAAAAAAGAAGAATGTAATGTGAAAAAAAGGGGGAGAGGTGCAGATTAATCTGTACAAAGTGTGTATGTGTATGCACATATTTATTCGACTACACTGGAGGCTCGGTCCTCTCGTCGTTGCACACTTATATTCATCTATTTGGGGGATATTTCCTCTTCAACACGCATTATATGCTCTCCGGGGAAAAAAAAGGCAGACATGCGTACCCGAAGAAGGGTAACAAAACTCGTCGTGGAAACATTACCACACATGGCCCTTCAAAATGCAAAGGAATGCACCCTCTCGACAATCGTCAGATAATGTCCCTTCTCGTCAGCTTCCTACATCAAGCAGATGCCTAGTGCTATTACTATGAACAGGTACATTAAACTAGATACCGTCGAATTTGCCATTAGCAGTTTGGCAGACGCTTTACACCTTGCCATGTTCTTCGACACCAAGCTCTCTTTGAAATCATCCATTAAAGCCTTTCTATTTTCCTTTGGTTTCTGGACTATGTTTTGGCTACTGTTAGCCTGGCTGCCACTAGCCTCACTTCCACTAACCGGATAAACACTTTGCAAATTTCCATCTTTTTTTTTCTTCTTATCTGAAGCGTCTCTCTGCGCTAAAGCATCCTGCGCATCCTTCAAACATTCTCCCACAAAATCGTCAAGATTTGAAACAGAAAACTTGTCTTCGCCTTCCTTATTTACCGTGATAAAAAGTTTTGTGGCGTCGAGTTCACTGCCCTTAATAGCTTTGCAAACATTGGTAGAATCACCCGAAATAACATCTTCGCCGACTCTTGTTCCAAAAGATACATTATCAAGTCCATTTACATCTTTGTTTTCTCTTAATAATTCATCCAAATTGAAACTAGCAGAATGTGTTGCATTTACATATTCATATTTTTTGCTAACCTCATTTTTTTTTCGTGCAGAGAAAATGATGTTAAAATTAGCAAAGTCATCACTTCCCTTACGATCGGGAAATTCCATGTCTAGTGTTATTGATCCGTAATTGAGATCCTCCTTGATGTCAATGATGGAGTTGTACAAATGAAATAACTCTCTCATGGAGCTTACATACTTAGATAGATTTGAGGCATATGTTTTGGTCAATAATTCTATTTTTTCGTTTAACGTTACCACGGGTTCACTGTTTTGTAAAAGGGAGTCCTCTTGGGGAACCACTGCTGTATTATCATCCCTCCTTTGATATACTTCTGGTGCTGATTCATTATCAACATATCTATCATCCGATCTGGCCACCGCCAACAAGGTTGAGCTCAAAAAAAAATATGTAAGGAACAAAAATGGGAAGTAACATGTCTTAGCCATTTTGCACCTTAAAAAAAAAAAAAAAAAAAAAGAATTAGCTGTTCAAAAAAGAGAAAGATAAAACGATGGGGTGTGGAGTAATAACTGTTTCGTTATAAATGACAAACCCTTTAAAAATTTTAAATAAAAGGAAGATGAGGGGGAACACAAAAAAAAAAAAAAATAATAATAAAATAAAACAACGACAAATGCTTTGAAAATATAAGAAATTAAAAAGAATACAAAAAAGAATGCCCCAAAGTAACACAACAAACAAATGTATGTTGTGAAAGGATGGATTCCAAACAATAGGAAAATTTTTTGGTTGCAAAAATAAAACAGGTATTAAAAATTATCGAATGGGAAAATTAATTTTATTTAAAATGTTCATGTTATATTTTTTGAGAACAAATAAAAAAGGAAAAAGGAAATGAAAGGAAATTATTAAAAAATAAAAGGAGAACCAAAAAGTGGGTGTTAATCGAGTTTATGTTCTTTTTTTTTTTTTTTTTTTTTTTTTTTTTTTCATGTATTTTTTTACCTGTAATAACGGACTTATGGTAGGACCTATTGATTTCAAATTAGCTAGATACAGAATATTTTTTTTTTTTTTTTTTTTTTTCCTTAGTGGGTGGAGGGGAAGAAGCAGACTGCAAATCATATAGCTACCTGGACTGTCTACAGGTGATATGTCCTAATAGTTGTATGGATCATACATAGGCATAGCACACCACATGACAAATACGCACCCATACACATACCCCTTTATACAGGTGTGTTTCCTTTGGAAAGGTATACGTGACTCTTTTTTTTTTTTTTTTTTTTTTTACACAACGGTTGTGTTAGCTGTTTATGTTTTAGCTAGTATAGCTAGCTCTGTTCCTTTTTTTTTTTTTTTTTTTTTTTTTTTCTGTAGCCTTTTTATGATGGAAAATGGTCCGTATTACGTTGACCAAGGGAAATGAACCACCTACGTGGTTATCGGATGTTCCGACGTCCAACAGGTAGGTTGAAGAAAATTTGGTTCATGCTGCTCGTAGTTGTTGACAGCTCGAACCCACCCGCATAATGAAGCATTCTTTGTACCAGCTCTAGTGACGCGTATTCATTGCGTGTTCCACTTAAACGATTTGAAATGATCTGAGTTCGTTTCCCCAACAACTACAGGGAGCGCCCCCAAAAGTGGGGTGCATCGTTAAAATTTAAAAATTACGCGCACACGGTTATCCCTGCATGCACGGGGATGATCCCTCATGGATGTTTATTTAAGAACGTGCACGCAGAGATAACCGTGTGCATGTGGTCCCTTCTGGTGCAAAAATTGAAAGGTAAAAAAAGGGAATAGGTACACTGGTAGATAAATAAATAAGGGCACTAAGCTACGGCTGCAAAAGTGAATCGCACATCAGCCCATTGCCCCCCCCCGTGTGCGGGGGAGGAAAAAAAAAAAAAAAAGAAAAATTCATTCCATTTTGTCGTACCTCACTGTATATACTTGTCCACGTCAAATTTGACCGACTGCGCGTCCCCCACCATAACATTTAGGAGCACTGGGAAGGAACTAAAATTTTCGCTCATGACATGCTTGATCTGCTTGAGAAAATCTTCCCGATTGTCCACATATCGACCATACCCTCCGTGGGCAGTCACATAATTCTCATACTTGCTAAAATGGTAAAGAGCGGAAGGATTCTGTAGAAAAAAATGGGCATCCTTGTTCAGCTCTTCGGAATACGGTTCCTTTGTCTGAAAGTCTCTATCACCGTATATGCCGTTGTTGTTTAAAATAATGAGAACAATTTTTAACTTGAAACGGCATATGGTTTCTACTTCGTTGGAGGTAAAGCCAAAGGATGAATCTCCTAAAATTGCAAAAACAATATTTTCCGGATGGTTCAGAGCGGCACAAATAGCTGCGTTCATGGATACACCCATCATTCCATTGATCTGTGGTATGACAAAGTTGTATGGCCCCAGCTGCGGTAAATATAATATTCCCAAGTGTAGTGTTATTGACCCTTCGTTCGTGATAACTACTCTTTTTTTAATTCCTCGGTTGAGGAACTTGCGTTTTCCGTTCCCCCATGTTTTACTCTTTTTTGGGGGGTCGTATCCGCCCGTGTGGTCCCTCTGTTCTCCCCCCTCCAAGCTGCTGTCACTCAGATCACAGTCGCTTTGTGGTGGACCCAGGTCCGCTTCGTCATCCTCATGAGGTAGGACATCACCCTGAAGCACCCTGCGCAGCTGCGCCCAGTCAACGTACTTAAAATAATCGATGAAATACCGTTTGTACATTGCTGGAATTTCATTCCGAATAAAGAAATAATCGAGCAGACAGTGTCTGAGTATAAGCATAGCCTGTTCCATGGTAAACTGTTCAGAAACTAAGTGCTGGGTCGCTACTTGGCGGCAAAGTCTATCTATGCTCCTCTTTTTAGCCTCTTGGATGGCTGCTATCCAGTTCATTCGTCCGTCCACATCAATGGAATGGGCCCCCCTTTTCAGGGAGAAATACAACTGCTTCACAACTCTGTACAAGTCAGAGAAGAAAAAGTGCTCGCAGTGGGAGTCCACTTGAGGGTCAAACACATCATTTGTCAAGTCAACACAAAGCATATTCTCCTTTTTGCATCTTGGGAAGTTCCCAAAGTTGAAATAAAAGTTGTAGACGGTTCCAAAGGCGAAGCAAAAGTCCAGATTTTCGAAGAGGAACGACTTACACTGATTAGCATTGTACAAATAATTTTCCTTCACAAAACATTTGGCCATGGTGCTAGTATATATGGGTATCCTCATCAAGTGAGACAACTTCAAGACGTACTTAACGCCATGGTTGCAGTTGGTCCCTAGGAAGATCGCTCCTCTTTTGTTACTCTGGTAAATCCTACAAAACAGCTGTAACAATTTATTGAATTTTTCATCCTCCTCTTTGGAAAAGTTGATTCGTCCGTTCAACACATTTAGTGGTTGGAGGTACCTCCCTGCGTAGCAGTCAGTCATATCCAATAAGTGTAGAGCCCTATCAAGAGTTACTTCCTTTCCTATTAGGTTATAACTCACGTTTAAATAAACAGGAGACTTCATCCTTAAACATGTCTCAAAACAATTGTACAGCTGCTCCGGAAACGCATCGGGCGAATTTACATGGAACACTCCTGCACACATCTCCTTGGCCTTTGCCAAAAATTTTTGCTGTGGGAAGTATTGGAAATTCTGATGCTTATCAAACTCAGTTAAATTCTTAGCAGTAAAGTTTTCGAAACACATGAAGATAAGTGGAAAGTGGTTCACCTTTGCGTTGTATAACCCTGGTAGAGCATTCACAAATGCTGGCCCTGAGCACGTCAGGATAATTCCCACCTTTTTCTTTTCCTTATGTTCGTCGAAATAATTCACATAACTGCAACTCACGCAAGCATTTATTTCGTTCCTAAAACTTATGTAGTAAATTTTGTTCCGCACAAAACTGTGAATCATTTTGTTCAAGGGAATTCCATACAGTCCATAAATGTAACCATCCAGATGGGCCTTCTTCAAACATAAGGCTAGCACATCGAATAGATTCAGTGGAGTTCCTTTCAAATGCTCTACCCCTTCTGCCATTTTCCTTCTTGACACTTTCCCTGTGTCCGTTTTTAAGAAATGATTAACAAAGTATATTTTTTGGGGCACTTTGAAATCCGCCAGTCGTTTCTTCATCTGCTCCGTTAGTTCCTTCCGCAGATAGTGGTACTTAAAGTTCAGGCTCAGCGATACCTCCACGTTGAATTCGTTCTCTACGGGGGGGTTGCTATGCTGGGGCGGTGCGGATGCCCCGTAACCAGTGGATGTTATAGAAGTGACAAACCTGGGAGGAAGAGAATCATTAATCGGATTTACACCAGACGTGAAACTTCCTGCTTGCGCCTTCTGTAGTGCTTCCCCCCAAGGCAACTGTTTCTCGTCCAAAATTACGGCCGCGTAAATGGCCTCGCCATACACCTCATCAGTACACGCAAAGGATAAGCAGTCGGAAACCCGTGGGTCATCCCTCACCACATCATCAATTTCGTTGGGAATGATCTTCTCACCTCCCCTGTTAATTATATCCTTAATTCGGC
Organism: Plasmodium knowlesi strain H; assembly: GCF_000006355.2. NCBI lineage: Eukaryota > Apicomplexa > Aconoidasida > Haemosporida > Plasmodiidae > Plasmodium > Plasmodium knowlesi. The sequence goes on along the minus strand of NC_011912.2, from coordinate 1,437,830 downwards.
CAGCAATGAAGAGGAAGTTATCTTCATCTACGTAACCAACATCTCCAGTTTTAAAGAAAGGAACGGATTCGCCAGTGATTAAAAAGGTGTTTCCCTCCATATACTCTGCCCTTTCTTTCACAGTATTTATATGAACACATATATTTTCATTGTCTTTCATTTCTTTATAGCCACACATGACGTTCTTACCGTTAATGCAAATTTCACCAAGTTCATTCTTTCGACAAACTCTCTTCTTTTCGTGGTCGTATATGATTACCCCTACGTTTGGAATTCCTACACTTTTGTACTTCTTAACAATTGATACATCTTTCCCATGGGTGAGAATAAGCTTATTCGTGCTCACCTGGTGACATGCCTCCGTCATGCCATAAGCTTGCAATACGTTCGTCTCGAATTTCACCTCCGCTTCCCTTTCCATATGTTCATCCAATTGAGAACTGGACGTTCTAATAAACCGCAACTTGTGTTTTACCTTTACGCCATCCACGAAATAGTCACTCTCGTACCGTAAAAGCAATATCTTCAAAATGGTCGGGACAGCCGAGAAATAGGTTATGTTGTGATGTACGACGTCTTTCCAAAATTCAGAAGCACTAAAGGAGTGACCTACTTGAAAAAGAACATTTCCTTTGGCATATAAAATTGGCATTAACACTCCGATTAAGCCATGTACATGATAAAGAGGCATCACTATCACTGTGTTGTCTTCTCTACTCAGTCCATACGAATTGGTGATATTTTTGATGGTTGTTTTAATATTTTCATTGGTAAGTTGAACTATCTTCACTTTGCTTGTTGTTCCCGATGTGTGCAGATGCAAACAGACGTCGCTTCCTTTTTCGGTTAATCCATTATCCTTACTTAGCTTCCCTTTCATGTTACCTGCATTGCTACCGCCACAGGGTCTGCTTAACGAGTAGGTAAAAAACGGTGCTTCTTTATTCTTCCTAATTCGTATAACTCCAATGTTGTGCTCGATGCCTAACTCCTCAATCGACTTGCACACATTTTTGTAATAGCCATGTTTTTTTTTCATCGAAAAATAAATGTCATCGTTCTCATCATAGTCGTGTATAATAATATACTTGCAGTTATTCACTAGGTACCTTACATACTCCTCTTTCTTCAAATTTGTATTCAATGGAAGGCATATGTTTTTGTTGTAGTTTATGCCTAGGAAGCTCACCACGTACTCGATGCTGTTGAAGAGGATGATGGAAATTTCCTCCCCCGGTTTTACGTTGATGCCCTTAAGAAAGCTGCGCAGATTCTCCACTTCCTCCAGCACTTGTGCGTAAGAGAATCGCCGCTTCTCAGTGTTCAAATCTGTGATGTACCGGTCGCGCACGTCTTCCAACTGCAGGAAGCTGCGCAGCGTGCATTCCTCCGCCATCTGGTGGGCTGGAGCGGAGAGGTGTAAGAAATGAACCTGTCAGATGCAAAGCACAGATCCCTTGGGGGGACACCTAGCCAAACTCAGCGTCCTCCTTCGCTTGCTACTGAGCGTGCTACTCCAAGTGGGGCACAGGATTAGTTCCACTCATAGGGGTCATGCTCCCCTCGGTCGTCGTTCCAAATGAGTGGGTCTCCTCGAAGGGGCAACGCGCTGCCGTTCGTAATGTTGAATGAAAGGAGGGGTAAAAAGCGCATGCACGTATAGATGTGCCTTCGCCAAGCTGGGCGCACTACTCCAAAAGGAACATTTGTGAAGGAGCATAGTGGCACAAAAATATGCCATCAACAAATTGCGGCTTTTTCTAATTATTCCTTCTTCAAATTGTGGCTTTTTCTAATTGTGCCTTCTTCAAATTGCGCTCAAGCACCTCCAAACGATCCGACCTACAAGGTCGACACTAAACGGTATCTTCAACACTTGGTAGCATATTGAATTTACCTTTTCCGCCCCTGTGGCTTACCCTACCATTCTCTTTTTTTTTTTTTTTTTTTTTTTTATTATTAGCAAAACCCAACGACTGAGAATAGCTTTCCTCTTCCATCTCTGTGAGAACAACTGCCCTCCCCCTTTTTTTTTTTTTTTTTTTTTTTTTTTGTGACACCGTGAGAGGCTACTTACCCGTTTTGCCATTCTGCTATGTTAGCTGAAATGTAGGGGTAATTATTCTCCGAAGAGTATTCTTTCGTGGATAATGCCACACGCTGCCAGGCGGGACATTACTCACAGCGTCACCGGGCCAGAGTTACATTCCTACATTTCCTATCAAGACACACACACACTTCCAAAATGAAGCGGCGGGCCTTCCTAAGGGCCGTACATCATATGGAGAGGCGGTTTTTCTTCAATAGCATTCCCAAAGAGCAACTGAACAAAATTGTGAGTGATTATTTTTACGTGGAGCAAAAAATGCACAAAGTGATTGATCACCCTGGGGTAGAAGTTCTTCACCAGGGGGTGGAGGTAGCTGGGAAAGCGGTTCCACTGATGAGTAAGGAGAACAAACCAAAGGAAATCGAAGATGTGGATTACATAAAGTCGGGACAAACACAGACAAAGCAATTAAGCATGGCAGTTAATGAAGACCTTTCCAAATACATAAATAGCAGCAAATGTTTTATCCACCTGTGCGCCTTCTACATTCATAATGATGAAAAAAAAAAATTCCTTCAGTTAATGCAAAATGTTATGAAGTATTCCTTTGGCTACGAAGATCTCTTCATCCTTTTTTACTTAATGTGCAGAATCAATTACAAGAATAGTTACGTCCTTCGGAAGGTATTAAGCGTCCTTGAAATATACTACTTTAAAATTGATAGTCACTTTTCCTATGAGCTCTCCAAGGTACTCTTCGCCCCGCATACCAATTTACACTCCGCCATAAATCACCTTCCCCTGATTTATAAAGTTAAGTTGGTTAATGTGGACAAGGGTTCCCCTCATGGAGAGATTTCCATGGCGGGTAATACCAAACAGAGTGATACCACCCAACAGGCCAAACAGAGTGATACCACCCAACAGGGTGATAAGATAAAAATGCACTCCTCAGGTGAGGAACAACCAGAGGGGGAACAACCACAGAGGGAACAACCACAGGGAGAGAACCCCGCGGTGCAACATATAAACGATACAGAGGCAGAAAACGTCCTCGAAAATCTGCAAAGTGTGGACATGGAGCAATATGAAAAGGAAGTATCAAAAGATAGCGTGCAGTTTATTAACCTAAACGTGAACAAGGAAAAGCGGAAAATAAAAATCAGGGAGGGGAAGAATCAGGGACTCAAATTAAAAGGAACACTCTTAACACAGATAAAGAACGAGGTGGATAAAATCATGGGAGGAGAAAACTTCCACCCCAACGACGCGATCGAACAAACAGAAGCATTCGTCAAGCGCGGAGCGGAGGATGAGCGACACATGTTCCAAATGAAAGAGGTACTCACCATTTTTATCCATGACAAAGAGTTGGCGCGCAAAAATTTGTATGTGCAGGACTTGATTGACGATGTTGTGAAGTATTTCGTTGCCCAAGAGAGGACCCCCCTTCTGAGCAAGAACATGCTAACTCTTCTGTCATTCATGGACGCGCAAAACTACTACACGGATAAGAAGTTAAACCAGGCAGTTGAGCGTGTCCTGGGGGGATACATCACAAGCATGAACGAGTGGTCCGAACAGGTCATATACGACTTTATCAATGGAGTGACGAAGGAGATGGGATCAGGCAAGGGCGTCTTCCATAGTGGTGTACATGATCCCCAGGACGCGCTTTCCTTTTTATACCACCAGGATTACACGTACAACTTTTCCCTGTACGAGGAAAACGCACCATATGGAAATAACTTCCACCACGCAACAAACAAATTGCTGAAAAATTTTTTCTTCCTCCTCAGCTACACGCTAAGAATGCCATTTTTGAAGTTCCACATTTTGAAGTCTTATTTAAATTCGTTTAATTTCTTTCTGGATATATTTATAAAAAACAAAAATGTGTGTGCCTCCCTTGACATTACAGAAATTTCATTCCTTTGCGAAAGTTTCATGCGACGCAAAATTGTGGACTTAAGCATTACCCACAAAATGCTGGATCTCGTGCGCCTAGCCGTTGGCAAGTTTGTTAAGTTCCAGCGTGAGGGAGAAAATGACCCATACATGATGGATGGTGTTAATGTCGGAGACATAGCTACTACCTTCCCGATTTATCTTAATGACATTCTGTCTATCCTGCATTTCCTCCACTTTTACAACCTCACTACGGAGCAACTGCACTCGCAACTGCACTCGCAACTGCACTCGCAACTGCACTCACAACTGCACTCACAACTGCTCGTGATCTGCCTGGGCAATCTTCTCTACCTAAACGACACGCAAAAATTAATACTCTTTAACTGTGTTGAGGCCCTAAGAAGAAGGACCCCCAATCAGATACACACGCACCTACTGAAATACTTTATGTATGAAAAAAACTTGGAAATATTTTTAGCTCGCAATAAAAATATCCAGAGAGAATCATTAGGATTGTTGTTTGTTAATTAGGGTGCAGAAGAAGACAGGGAGGAAAAGCGAATGACCAACTGGCTCGCAAGATCACCCCGCAAGAACATCGCGCAAGGGGAGACAAATGAGGGAAATTAAAAAGGCCACGCGAAGTGACAGAAACAAGCAAGACGAAGACCATGTGTTATACTTCCTCACCATCTCAAACGTCGTGATTGCCGCCACGGATCAAGTAAAAAACGATAGAGTCACCCACACGCAGATAAAAATTATGGTAAATATAGTCGTGCTGTAGCCCCTCCCGCTTCAGAAAGGCGAACACGGGGTCTGGCTTGCCTTGGATTATGAAGTGATTTCCCCAGAGGTTGTAACTCCGGCGGCCCAGTTTTCCTGCGGAAGGGGGAATTGATGAGTGGTTACATAGTGACATGGTGATGTGGTTTAACGTAATAACGTGAATGTCGCAGTTGACGTGGCTGCGCACAGATCCCCCGCTCGTACCAGGCTGGATCGCCCTGTATGTGGACTTCATAACAGTCACGTCGATCCCGGAGTAAATTGTCTTCACGTGCTTCAAATATGGAAGAAAACATTCAGAAGAAACCAAATTATCCTCCTTAATGAGCGTTTTGTATTCCTCTCTGTCATACCATAGCTGATCATCCAACCCGTTACTGTACGTGATGTGCCTGTTCAATTTATTTTCCATAAAGGTTATTGAATGGAAATTAACAGTACCGATAATGTTAAATAAATTGATTGGGATGCATATGTAATCATTGGCACAGACATCGTTACTTATGATGTGCGATACGTTGATATCGTCTCCATTGTTATAGGAAATGTCTTTGTGTATTTCTATTTTTCTCGCTACGTTTTTTTTAAGTACGTTGAAATTGTAGTAAACGTGGTAGCTGCTCTGCTTTTTTTTGTCGAATTGATACTTGTACTTGTAACCGAATCGGTTGTTGTGTCCTACAGCACGCTTTTCTATCTGCAAGGGGGGAAAGTAGTGTGGCGGCGCGGCGTATTGGTAGAGCAGTGTTCTAGCGAAGCAGTGTTCTAGCGAAGTAGTGTTCTGGCGAAGCAGTGTTCTGGCGAAGCGGTGTTCTGGTGAAGCGATGTTCTGGTAGAGAGACCTCTTCTATGTGGAGGAGGCACGGTGACGTGGCGAGTTGCCCACCGAAACGCCAACACTATTCTCCTCACCATGCTCCTCACCTCTCCAATACACTCACCTTCGCGAGGAGGATGCAGTCTAGGCGGAAGGACGGATTATCCGTGTACAGAACCTCGTATTTGTAGAAGCAATCGAAGGGCGTGAAGTACCCTTCGTAGGCTCTCTTAAATTTTAAAAATATGTGCAGGCATATATAGTCCAGGAAATCGCTCACCAGGACGTAAACCATGGAGCAGGTTTTTTGCAATTCCAACAAATCCCTGCAGTTCATAAATGATAAAATGTTGCGTAAGATATTCTTCCTTTTGATTAGGCTTAGGAACCTTGTGCTTTTTCCCACGGTATCACTCGGCTTTTTCGAACAGTCCACGTGGCCTTCAATGTCTTCTTTTTTGCACTTATCGATATTCATTTCCCTTGTGAGCACCAGCCTTTCGCCCTGAGTGGTTGGCACATCCGGCAATAGTTGCAGTGGAAGCGAATTGAAGGAAGACACGTCGCGGTTCTCACTACGACCCGTCGGTGCACTCTCCGAAACGCTGTGCGCAAAACTCCCGGTCCCAGTGTACGATTCGAAAGTGCGCCCAACGAAGCTATCCGCAACGGTACTATCCTTTGTGTCGTCAACCATGTCCACACTTTCACTCTTTCGTGTAGCAATTCTACTGTTCATTTCCAAACTACTTACTTTTCTTCGTAACGTGGTTCCCTTTCTTCCGTTCCCTCCTTTCAACTTTGAATTTTCTATCTCATTTCTATCTTCCGAAATCTCACTCCGTTCCTTTTTTTTTTTTTTTTTTTTCACATAGGTGCTACATCTGGTCTGCGAATACGCGCTTGATCTTTCCTCCACGTTGAAGAAGAAACCGTAGTCCAGTTCGAAGTGTCTCTTCTCATTTGGGGAGTCACTTGGTGTGCCGCTTCGGTGGTCATTTCGGCGGTTGCTTTGATCATCGCTGCGTTGTCCAGGACCGCTTTCCCGGTCGCTACCCTCATGGAAGCCATATCTATGGTCTTCCTTCTTTTTCAAGGTTGTGGGTTTCCCTTCCTCGCGTCTTCCTCCGTCGGAACATTTTCTGCCCATATGTTCGCCTCCCACATGTGTGTGTGTTTCCCCTTTTTTGAAATTTATTTTAACGTACGTACCATTACCCTCACGGGTATTCTTCTTCGTAATGCCTCCATTCCCATCCACCCTACCACAGCCACTTTCTTCCTGTTCCTTGTAGGCTTCAAAAATTTCTGAGTTGACATTGCTAAGTTCTTTTTCTTTGAGTAGAGAAATGTAAATGTTCCTTCGAACATCAAGGTTGTGTTTTTTTTTAATTTTATTTTTTATATTTTTGTACATAATAATTTGCCTTTGTTTATTTTCTGAAATTTTATTTCCCATCATGCTTGGCTATAAGTAGGGGGTAGTACACGGTTTATGTGTGTGTGTGTTCATATGTTTGTGCTTTTGTGTGTTTGTATGCTTGTGTTTTTGTATCGTTGTATGTTTGCGTGTTTGCGCGCTCCGGTGTACACAATGGAGGGGGCTTATCACCATTTGACAAATTGACCGAATGCCTGAACTGGTTTTTGCAGTCGCACTAATAGCACCATGAGATGTAACCGTTGGTGTTGGTAATGCCGTGTGTGCAGAAACTACACAGACACAGTATAGTGGACCTGCTCGCAGAGGAACTATACACAGACGCAGAAATGAACAGCGGTAAATGTACCACTCTGGAGGAGGCATATAAAAATCTGCCTTTTCGCGGGTGTTCTGGACGAAGTGATGAGTGCTTGGACGGTTTTCCTCGCGCTCTTTCGATGCGCGTATTTTCCGTGTTATTGGCCTCTCTGCGCGTTTGTTTTTATGTCAAGATAATTTGGTTCCCATTTTTATGTTTTTTTCTCTTCATTTTAATGTTTTTTCTTTTCCCCTTCCATTTTAATTTTTCTTATTTTTCCTCCATTTCAATTTTTTTTTTTTTTTTTTTTTTTTTTTTTTTTTTTTTTGTGTACAAAAAAAAAAAAAAACTCTTCATGTGTATTACACATGCCATGTTAACATTAAAAAATATTTTTTCAAAAAATTAAGTTTCATAAAAATGGAAAAACAAATAGCATAACGTTTCGAACGAGGATTGAGAAAAAAAAGGGACAAATCCAATTGCGCCTTGGAATGAAAAGTGGCAAAAAAAAAAAAAAAAAAAAAAAAAAATGTGGCATCAAGGGTGGGGAGTTCCCAAGGGGGTAGGGCGAGGAAGCGGTGAAGCAACGAAACGACCAAGTGAAGTGGCCACTTAACCTGCCTAACAGCGTGACTTCTTAACAGCAAGGAGTTCCCGCCAAGAAAATCCAAATGCAACAGGCCCCATTGTGGAACCGCCCCACCAATGCTGCAAACAAAACAAACGTGTCTCTTCCACTCACTTAACAGGTAACACCCTCGTGGGCAAGTTTGTTATGATCGTTCTGTAAATTTGGTGTATATTCTTCTGGGGTGTGTATCCCCAGTATTGTTGCTCGAAGTTCGGGGAGTCTTGGTTCGCCAAAAAGTAATCAAGCATGAAGATGAATTTTCTGATCACCTCTCCTTTGACGTGTTTGAAATAACTGATGAAGTGAGTTATGCAGAGCACGCAGGTGAGGACACTTAGAGAGCGTTCCTTCTGTGTGAAACGATCCAATTGGAAATCGCGACTCCCATGCGTGGTGCTATTTGTGCTCCGTGTGTTCGGCATTCTGCAACGCATTCCTTCGCCCCTCCTCTCCGGCATGCCAACGAACAGACCGAAAATTATGGCCAGCAGATATTTCCTGTAGTGCCTATTCGTACGAACAGAAATGGCGCGTCCCTTTTTAAGGCTAAGTTTTATCGACTGCAAACAGCAGAGCACCACAAAAAAGTAGTTAAGCATTTCTATGAGGGTGTGAGCCTTACCACGTCGGTCATAGATTTGTACGCTGATATTTTTTCTTCTGCATGTAACTGTTCCATCCTTGTGAAATGTTTTGCCCATCCCATTTTCACCATACCTACTACACACGATCTCGCATGACCCATAAAAATTGTTCAAAATTTCAGACGCTTTTAAATACACTTCTTGGTTCTTCCCTATATTATGAATGACCAGATCGACCTCCTTGCTGCACACCTTGTGATTTACTTCACACAGAAATTTAATTAACATTTCGAAAAAGAAATTTGCGAGGTAATCAATGCTATGTAGTAGACATTCCTCGGAGGGGATGACATCCTTCTGAAATTTCATTTGAGTGAAAAATTTGGTATCCTCTCTATAGCCCGTTGGAAGGGCCTCTTTTTCATTTAATTCTTCTTCTTCTTCTCCTCCTCCTCCCCCCTTCTTCACACAACTGTGTGGCTCCCACTTCTTGCAATTTAAAATTTTCAACTTGGGCAAAAGGGCAGAAAATGTATCCCAAAAAAAGCGCAAAAGGGGGTAAACATGCGCATAATATCCAACATAAAAATAAGATATTAACAGAAAAAAACAGAAATGCACATGAGAAAAAGATGAACAATTTACTTGAAAAAAACGGCACAATTTCAAAAAATGATCATATAGCAAATTATTTAACCCAGTTAAAAAATGGTGGCTCTGAAAATTCATATATTTATAGCAACGTTTAAAAACGTGCTTAACAAAGGAATGGTCAGAAAAAATAAAACTGTCACTTGTGTGAAACGAGTTAAACAAATTGGCCGAAAAAATGCATTCCCTCTTGAACATTTCATTTTTGAAGAAACACAAAAATAATGAAGAATACCTTTTCCTTATAACTTCCTCCAAATTTACATATTCATTTTTTAAAAAATATATATTCTCAAAAAAGTAATTAAGAATTGTGATAATCATGATGCTTAAATATTGCCCACTGTTTCTTCCGACGTCCAGCAGCATATGCATAACTACGTCTTCGTAACTTCGATTCTTCCTTAGCACCCTAGAATAATTGCTATGGATGGCATGAAGAGTCCTTCTTCCCAATTCAGTAGAATGCCTTTCCAAAAGGAGAATGAAAAAAAGAACTTCGTAAGAGAGACTCCTGTATATACCTAAAAGCGCAGATAACGCGTTTCTCCAATTCAGCATGCGCAACAGGTATGCCATTTTACACACCAGGAGGGACATTTTCTTTTTCCTTCTTGCCAAATGCCTGTAAACACTTGATCCTTTTATAAGATGGCGTACATACTGAAGACACAACTGGATGCTCCGCTGGTTAAGTATCTCCACGTGAGGCTCCTCTATCTCTTCCTCCACCATCAAATCTTTTACAAATGCGAGGAAGGCACTGCTCACCTTTTTTAACCCACTTGATTCTTCATACCCGCGTAGAATGTCAGTAATATGCACACACACCTTGCGCGAGTTCCAAATGGGTTTCTTCATTCTGAACAGATCCCCATTTGGTTGTCTACCCGACCCTGCACAAATGGGGACCTGATGGTGGTATTTCTCCCTGCACAGCAGATAGACGACTTTCAAAAAATTGTGCACATCAATATTTTTAAAAAAAAGGAATACGCTGACACCCCGCTGACGTTTTGTGCATCGGTTCTTCTTATCTAGATGGGTATACACCCTCAGAAAGTTCTTCACATAGAGGCGGTATGCTTCCATTTCCGCTTTTTTCATATGGTTTCCCTCTTCCTTTTTCGCTTCAACTTTCTTCAGCAAATTGTAAGAATTTTGTTCAGAAGATGTCTTGCCATGTGGTCGCGATACTGCCTCTTCGGGGGATTCGCCTCTTTTAGTTCGTGATCTATCTAACCGCTTCTCAAAGATGCGGAACCGGGATATTCCCCCCCCGTGGGAGTTGCCTATACGACATTGGGTCTGCACGTCTACATCGCTTGCATTACGCCCTCCTTCACCGAAGCTGAAGAGGAAGGAAGTCCCTTGCGTTGGCCCTTTCATTGTCCCATTCTCTATCCCGTTGGGCGCCCCGTCTGACGTTCGGCTCGTCGCCTGGTTAACCTTCCCCTTCGGTTCTCCCCGCTTAACATAACTAATATACTCAGCTAGATATCTAAAATTGCAAAACTTCCTGACGAAAGACTTCAAATTTTCATTTCCGCTTCCCTCTGAGTGGTAGTAAAATCCGAACAAAATATCCATCAGCAGGATGTCATTCCGTATGATATGTTCATTCCATTTTTGGAAAAATTCCATTTCTTTATTTCCCACTATTTTTACCATGCCATTTTGGCTAGACTCTCCCTCTTGGTGATCCACCTTACGGGAGGATGTTCTCCAAAGGATGGTCCTCGCACGATTTTCGTTGCTGTTCAAATTCATTTTGGCTTTACAATTAGTGTGCAAGCGAAACAAAACAATTTCTGTGTCAAACAACTTTATAAATAAATCATATAAAAAGAGACACTCATAAATGTGGCGGTATTCATTAAGGTTTACTATGTACACCCCTTCAGTGATTTTTCGATAAAAATATAACCTCTCTGCGTATTTTAAAAAGTTTTGTATGGTCATATGATCCTTTAGAATGATGCCTTTCTTCCAACTGGCATTTTCCATATAATTTCTTAAGAGCTTCCTTAGGTTAACTATTTTATGCAGTTGGCTCTGCTGTCGTTGAATCAGCTCATCAGGGGGATCAACTCCAATTGGGGTGGACTTTCCTTTTTCCTCTTCAATTTGGGTGCTAGAAATTTTTCCATTATTCCGGAGCTCCTTTTTCTCCAAATATTTATCAATTCCATGGGCAGACACCTGTGTTCGCCCTACTCCTTGGCACAATCGTGTAACGCGATTCATTTGAGGAGGCATCCTTCTTCTTATTTTCTTGCTTATACCTTCCCTGCAGGGCCGCCTTGCCCACATACCCCCCCCACAAACTTTAGCCACGACGCTTCTTTTCCTCCTTCGATATGCGTACAAGGTGTTTAAAAGTGGAGGCACATTTCGGAGGTTCTCCTCGCGAATTATCTTCCAGTTACATTCGAAGAAAAATTCTTTCCTCGATAGATGGGATTCGTGCGTTGGAAGAGAGACCCCATTTACAAGTCTCTCCCTCTTGGCACACACTTTTTTGGACCACCCTTTCACCAAAAGAAGGAGACGATCAAAAATATCAAAGGTGTTTCCCCGATTAAATGAAAATTCTGCTTGGTATGTTCCCCCACTTTCTGTTAACAGATGGTGTTGCTTCTTCGAGCAGCCACCACGGGCATCAACAGAAGAATCGTATCCTATTCTTCCACTTGGGCCTCTTCCCTTTGGCCTAACGATGTCCGTAATCCTCGTAATATTCTGAAACTGGTGAGGATACAAATTGGAACTACTATCTATACCTTTTAATTGTACCGGTGCGTAACTTGTTAACCGATTGACTATTCCTCTCTGTGTGGCTCCCACTTCTGAATGAATATGTGCAGGTGAGGTAGGCATATTATCCTCGCCCCCCAGCCTCCTCTCCGGTACATACATGGGGAATTTTCTGAAGCAGCAATTCTCTCTGTATATAAAACTCGTAATAACAATTTCGAGGTAGACAAAAATGTGGAAGTAGTGCAAAAATTGAAACAACAAGTGGGGGGTATTTCGAATGAGTGTTACACAACTTATAACGTTGAAGTCGTTTGCATACGGAAGGTGCCCCTTACAAGGTGTATCTGGAAACACCTCAAACGTAACAACTTGAGAAAACACGGCCATATACTTCACCACTGTGCTCCTCATAAGGCTGTACAATTTCTTTGCCTTCTTCATATTGACATGTAAATAGGTGGGGTTAACAGGAGCATGAATATTGCGGAAGAAGTCCACCCCCTGTAGATAATTATTATCAGTGATCAAATCCAACCCAGTTCCTTTCATCTTCTGGGCCATGCAAAATGAATGCCTTATATTCCTTTTTGCGGCTTCGATGTTTTTTAATAGCATCTTATTTATTTGGTCGTCCAAACAGTGGGCTTCTTCTATTGATACAAGTTCCTTCTCCACGTGGAAAAGAAAATTTGCATCTAGGGAATCCCTTTTTGCGTGTAGGTATTTAAAAAAATAACTCACATGGAACAGCAGAATGTGGAATGAGTACCTCTCCAAATGAGTTACTTTTTCTATTTCGCGTGGGAGATACTTTGCCAATTCGAAGTTCTCCTCAGTGTACACTTCACACAGGTAGAAGTGTGTCCCCTTTTGTGCTTTACCCTCACCGGCGTCTTCTTCTACCTCTTGGACTCCCTTCCATGGTATCACATCCTGTTGTGAGAAAGAAACCTCACTTATATTTTGCGCAACGTAAAAATCACTTTCCAAATCTGGATTATAATATAACAGAAAAATTTCCTTTTTCCACTTTACCGAGTCGATTATCTCATTAGGGTGCAAATATTTCCAATAAGGATTCCTTCTTCTGTGTGTTTTATTTTCTGTTCCCTTATTTTGGAGGGATTCATTTGGGGATATAAAGTTCATATGTTTTCTATCTTTTGGCAAAACGCATTGTTTGGTATTGTCCTCCTGGACGGACAACTTTTTATTTTCTTCCTCACAGTAAATCTTCCCCTGCGTTCCTTTCCCTTCTTGTTTGTCCAACGTATGTGCACTCTTGTTACTTGTGCAATCGGATTCCCCCCATTGGATCTGTTTTCGCCTGTTGTTGCATCCCCAGGGAAAGGATTCCACATGGAGATCCACTATCTCCTCTATTTCGATGTTCTTAATATTCATCATCATAATTTTCTTGCTCTTAATTCTGCGTAAAATATTTTCTGCATCGTCCAAATTGTTCAGTAGGAAGGTTAGACATTTTGTTTTCTCCCTACTCACTTGGTCTTCCCTTCCACCCCTCCCTACGACTTGCCTTCCATTTTCCAACTCTTCTTCAATGAAACTTCTTATCAAATCCAAATCTTTTCGCAAATTATCGAGATTATTCTGCTCCTCATTCCTTAGCAACTTATGGACGCATCCATCTGGGGAGCCACTCGGGGAGGAGCTGAACGGATTTGCCAACTCACACAGGACAAAGTGATCCTTATCTATCTTGTAGCATACGTTCGCATTGGGTCTTAACGGCAGGAGGAAATTTGTAAATTTCTTTAAAATTTTCTTTAGCAGAGTTGTCAAGTGAATGTTTTTAATGAGATTCTTTTGATACACATGGAATGGGAGGGAAGCTCCACCACCATCATTTGGGCTATCTTCACGGCGAACACCATCACTCACCCAGCTATTATCCATACCATTGACTTCGCCGCTAACCCCCCTCCTAAAAAACAAGTAAAAAAAATAAACAGAGGGGTAGTAAAAAACCAGCGTGTTTTTCACCCTCTCCCCATGGCTTAACCACACACGCCCATTTTTTCTCAAACTCAAAATAAACGGTCCCCCCTTCCCCCCCTTGGCGTTGCAGAATACAGACCGATAATAACTCCTATTTTCTTTTTTCCCAATGGTGCACAAGTTAACCTTCTTCTTTTCAATCACATCTTCTACATTCATAATGATGTTAGCCCTTTGGCAGGTTACCAAAATTCTGTCTCGCTCAATTTCTATGTGGCTAATGGGCCCATTTGTCTTATCGATAAGGAGAATATTCTCCTCGCTTCTTACTCTCGACCCTTTTTTCTTTAGAACGATGCAGGAGAGCACACCCTGCTGGTCTCCCACAAATACGTATAAAGACGTTCCCTCAGAATTCCCGCCACTCCTTCCGCGCCTGCATCTGAGATCCTCCTCCGTTACACAATTTATACTCGTTATGGCCCCTTTATGAAAATGACTCATCAATTTGCGCACCCTTTCCTTTTTTCCCCTCTCCGTGCTTAAACATTTTCTCTTGTCCAACTTATTACTCCGCAGGATGTAGATGCCCCCTTTATCCGTTCCGTGAATTAGGAGGTGAAGGCGCTCCACGGCAAATATCTACAAAGGGGGAGAAAACAGAAAGAAGATGATGCGAAGTGGGTTATACAAAGGTGTTGAATGGAAAAGGGGCTTCACTTGAGCTCCTCTGGCCCCTTGCGTTGTTCTCCAATATGGTGGAGACATACCCACCCCAGTTCTAACCTTCGTTACTATTCTAGATGTGTGACTCCTAATGACACTGTGGAAAAGAAAAGGTTGGAATAAGCAACGCCCTCTTCTCTTAAAAAGGAAGATCCTCCCATTAGATGAACCGACGTAAACAATTCCATTGCTGACACATAGGGAGAAGAAACAGAGGCCTTCGTATTCATCCTCCTGTAGCGCTAAGTTGTGCACTTGCAACTTGTGTAGTAGGGCAAAGGTTTTCATTTTCCCCTTTTCTCTGCTTCACATTTTTCACAGTGGTCTTCTTCTGTCTGGGAAATATCTGAAGCTCTCCTTTTTTGCGGGCGCTCATATTTGATGGGATTCCACAAAATAGGGTTGTCCGCACTGGGTGTATATCGCCAGATTTGGGGATAACACATGTATCACCTTTATCCAAACGCTGCAAATATTTCAGATTGTCTGTTAATACTTTTCTGTGCCTCTCCCCGACTTGTTATTATAACCCTCTTTAGCGCTCAAACTGTTGCTTCCGAGTTATGCCTCTGAAGGGGCTCACATATTGGGCATACAAAAAGGAGGTTTGCGTTGGTCTCGCTTAAATTGGCTTCAATCAGAGATCGATTTGTTTATCTAGTGGGGGTTATACGCCTAATGTGTGATGCGAACAGTGTGGGTAAGGCGCAACCCGTGTGGTGAACAACCCTTATGGTAGTTCATCTTCCGGACGATTCATCTGCTGGGGGCAGGAAACTGGGCAAAGTTTTTTTTAGCTTTGCTCCCTTCCTTCCTTTAGGCATATGCTTGGCCTGTTGTATCAGTGCGTGTTTTTATAATTACTGCGCACAGTTGGCCATGCGCTAATGTACAAATGTACAAAAATCTACGTGCATATAATATGCTTACCTTTTTTGTGCACGTGTTTGTAAGTTATTTTTTTCCTGGGAGCTGGAATAGGGGATAAATGCCTGTGCAGGGCGAACCCCACCTGGTAGGCTCACTTTATATCCAACCCAATCTGTGCGCATTAATGGAGGGCAATCCCAAAGTTTCATCCGCCAAAAGGAATAACCCACAGAGGAGCGACGGTGACAGAAAAAAAAAAAGGCAAATATTTTACAAATGCACAACGACAGAAATGTCAATTTTAAATGGCCAAATTTTTTATATATATAGCTACCAGAATAATTATAAAAAAAAAAAAAAAAAAAAAAAAAAATTTACGAAATGGTGAACGGGGTTCCCTCTGCGTGTTACATTTATAAACTTTTTTTTCCCCCTCATGACATGGAATAATTTTTTTTTTTTTTTTCTTTGGTGATTATTGTATATATGCGATGATATGCTCTTTGTGATTCTCCCTTGGCAATCCAATGTAGTACTTATTTGTTGGGAGAAAATAAAAGGGAGAGAGGACAAAAAAGCAGGAGCACTTCCGACATGTAATCAGTCCACATAGCAACGCATTCGCACGGTCCTATGCGTAAATGGATTAATCAGATTATGCATTCACCATCAAGCCGAGTAATCACCATTTCGCGTAAATGCCTGTCCGTTGGGACTACCGAGGTGAACTGAAGAAGGTGACATACTGGAAGAAGCTCGTACCCTGCGTGGGAAAGAGCAAACCAAAGCCAGGGGGTGAATCAGTAGGCATAACAAAGTTAAGGTTGACCTAAGTCGGCCTAACCTCACCACCTATATCCCCCGAAAGATGGACTTCCAGAACCGAGTGGGGCACAAAACGGGCAGTGGTATGCCCATGACGAGGGAGGATATAAACCAGGAGAGACGCGAACGTCTGAAACAACTCGCACTGGAGAATATAGATATCACGAAAGACCCATATATCCTGAAAAATAATGTTGGCATGTACGAGTGTAAATTATGCTTAACACTACACAACAATGAAAGTTCCTACCTATGCCATACGCAGGGAAAAAAACATCAGATGAATTTGAGCCAACGATTACTAAAAGAAAAAAACGAATTAACCACCAGTAAGTTACTAAACAAAGCTACCCCGGAGCCCAAAAAAATTGTAAAAATTGGCAAGCCAAGATATGATGTCACGAAAGTGAAAAATAAAAGAAATAAACTCGGCATCCTTTTCGAATTGTCTTTTCCGAATATTAAAGAAAATACAAAACCCAAGTTCCGCTTCATGTCATCATTTGAACAGAAAGTCGAACCTCCAGACAAAAAATATCAGTACTTGCTCTTCGCAGCCGAACCCTACGAAACTGTTGCTTTTAAAATTCCAAATTTAGACATAGACGAAACCCAGGACTTTTACTACAAGTGGTTTGAGAAGAAGAAAATTTTCGTTATGCAGATTCACTTCCAGAACCCTTCCGAGCATAACCGCGTGCGCAGGCGCCGCAACTTCCTTCCCCACAACGTCAGGTGGTGATGCTATCAATACACCCTTCCGATTCGGTCCAACACTTGTTCCATGTAAAACTCCGCGCATATCCTCCATCTATACCAATTCGACCCGTTCGAAAACATTCGTTTCCAACAAAGCATACACCTCCACGAGGCATGCATTAATCCTGCTTAATGTGCGCGTCATTCTTAGTACCCATGCGTTGTGCTAACTTTGCAGCACAACGCATGGCGCATTTTTTTTTTTTTTTTTTTTTTTAAGAACATAATTGTTATATAAATACAAACAGTAGGGGAAAAAAAGATTATTTTTTTCTTTTTTTTTCAAAATAAAATAAGATGGAACAGAGAATAGGCCAAAAAAAGAAGAATGTAATGTGAAAAAAAGGGGGAGAGGTGCAGATTAATCTGTACAAAGTGTGTATGTGTATGCACATATTTATTCGACCACACTGGAGGCTCGGTCCTCTCGTCGTTGCACACTTATATTCATCTATTGGGGGATATTTCCTCTTCAACACGCATTATATGCTCTCCGGGGGAAAAAAAGGCAGACATGCGTACCCGAAGAAGGGTAACAAACCTCGTCATGGAAACATTACCACACATGGCGCGACGAAAAACTGAGGAAAATGCGCTTTGGGCATTTTCTTTCGCCAGCAGCTTATGCTGCTAAAGTGTCCACTCTGGTAAAAGCGTTGACAAAATTGAAACATTTCTTAAACGCACAAGTAAATGCGCCCCATGACAATCGTCAGATAGTGTCTCTTCCCGTCAGCTTCCTACAGCAGGCAGATGCCTAGTGCTATTAGTACGAACAGGTACATTAAACTAGATACCGTCGAATTTGCCATTAGCAGTTTGGCAGACGCTTTACACCTTGCCATGTCCTTCGACACCAAGCTCTCTTTGAAATCATCCATTAAAGCCTTTCTATTTTTCTTTGGTTTCTGGACTCTGTTTTGGCTACTGCTGGCCTGGCTTCCACTAGCCTCACTTCCACTAACCGGATCAACACTTTGCAAATTTCCATCTTTTTTTTTCTTCTTATCCGAAGCGTTTCTCTGCGCTAAAGCATCCTGCGCAGCCTTCAAACATTCTCCCAAAAAATCGTCAAGCTTTGAAACAGAAAACTTGTCTTCGCCTTCCTTATTTACCGTGATAAAAAGTTTTGTGGCGTCGAGTTCACTGCCCTTAATAGCTTTGCAAACATTGGTAGAATCACCCGAAATAACATCTTCACCGATTCTTGTTCCAAAAGATGCATTATCAAGTCCATTTGCATCTTTGTTTTCTCTTAATAATTCATCCACGTTCAACTCAATAAGGTATGAGCCATCGGCTATTTCAACATTGTCGTTATCCTCGTTTATTGTGCGTGCATAGAACATAGTGTTCATGCTGCCAATGTCTTCACTACTTGTATGTTTGTTAAAATTCATGTGTAGGGATATGGATCCGTTAGTGAAACCATTTTTCGTTATGTCAATGTTGCTGTTGTACAAACGAAATAACTCCCTCATGGAGCTTACATACTTAGGTGGATTTGAGGCATATGTTGTGGTCAATAATTCTATTTTTTCGTTTAACGTTAGCACGGGTTCACTGTTTTGTAAAAGGGAATCCTGTTGGGCAACCACTGCTGTATTATCATCCCTCCTTTGATATACTTCTGGTGCTGATTCATTATCAACATTTCTATCGTCCGATCTGGCCACCGCCAACAAGGTTGAGCTCAAAAAAAAATATGTAAGGAACAAAAATGGGAAGTAACATGTCTTAGCCATTTTGCACCTTAAAAAAAAAAAAAAAAAAGAATTAGCTGTTCAAAATAGAGAAAGAGAAAACGATTGGGTGTGGAGTAATAACTGTTTCGTTATAAATGACAAACCCTTTAAAAATTTTAAATAAAAGGAAGATGAGGGGGAACACAAAAAAAAAAAAAAAATAATAATAAAATAAAACAACGACAAATGCTTTGAAAATATAAGAAATTAAAAAGAATACAAAAAAGAATGCCCCAAAGTAACACAACAAACAAATGTATGTTGTGAAAAGATGGATTCCAAACAATAGGAAAATTTTTTGGTTGCAAAAATAAAACAGGTATTAAAAATTATCGAATGGGAAAATTAATTTTATTTAAAATGTTCATGTTATATTTTTTGAGAACAAATAAAAAAGGAAAAAGGAAATAAAAGGACATTATTAAAAAATAAAAGGAGAACCAAAAAGTGGGTGTTAATCCAGTTTATGTTCTTTTTTTTTTTTTTTTTTTTTTTTTTTTTCATGTATTTTTTTACCTGTAATAACGGACTTATGGTAGGACCTATGGGTTTCAAATTAGCTAGATAGAGAATATTTTTTTTTTTTTTTTTTTTTTTTTTTTTTTTTTTTCCTTAGTGGGTGGAGGGGAAGAAGCAGACTGCAAATCATATAGCTACCTGGACTGTCTACAGGTGATATGTCCTAATAGTTGTATGGATCATACATAGGCATAGCACACCACATGGCAAATACACACCCATACACATACCCCTCTATACAGGTATGTTTCCTTTGGAAAGGTATACATGACTCTTTTTTTTTTTTTTTTCTTTTTTTTTTTTTTTTTTTTTTACACAACGGTTGTGTTAGCTGTTTATGTTTTAGCTAGTATAGCTAGCTCTGTTCCTTTTTTTTTTTTTTTTTTTTTTTTTTTTTTTTTTCTGTAGCCTTTTTATGATGGAAAATGGTCCATATTACGTTGACCAAGGGAAATGAACCACCTTTCCTTTATTTTTCCCCCGATTTTTACAGAGTCCCTGAGCAAAATTTAACAGGTTAGACGAGCATGCACTCACATGTATCCACATTTTTTCAGAAATAAATTTCTCCTATGGAATAATCCTACAGATATGACTACATAGGTATTTCCCCCCCCCCCTCCCCTCTTTTAATTTGCATATTGTTCATGCACAATTGGCTCCACTTAGAAATGCGCCCACAGAAAAGTGCGACGGAATTGCTTCTATGCGACTCATTTATGGTTAGTAATTATGTTAATATAAAGGGGGATACACATTGATATCACTCCTTTGAAAATTGCAAGGGGGGGCTGTGATGTGCGCCCGGTGGGGCATACAGAAATGAAAGGAACGGGGTATTTATTTTTCTCGCCTTTTTACTCTTTTCTACTTCTTGGTTTTATGATGCCGTGGAATATACGCACCCCCCGTGAGAATGAAGATTTTGTTGAAAACAAAGAAGGCGAACTCTCGTTAAACGGGAAAAGTAGGTGAAAATTCCTAGTGTATATCTTCAGGTATTGGATACTTTTCAAAATTTCCCATACACCAGGGGTGACAGCTTCCCTTTGAACGCCCATGTCCGCGCGTTCTCATGAGTAAGAATCTTCAGTGGACGTAGCATTCACAACGTGCATGTCCATTTAAATCTCGACTTGTTTTTCCTTTTCTTAAATGTTCTTACGCCATGTGGGCGCCCTACCTTCTGGCGCAATGGTGTGCTCGTCCTCGTACCGAAAGTTTAAAAAAAAAAGAAAATTACAGAAATGATCTCAGGCACTGGAAACATCAACCGTCGAGGGCGCAAGCAGTTCTTTACCTATTCCGCACCAGTGCACTAGTTGGAAAGAAAAAAAAAAAAAAAAAAACAATTCACTCGATTTTATTCCTTCCCGTGCAATCCAGCGCGACAAGTTCCATTTTGTTTTTTTTTCCACTTCACCTTTGAACTTTACGCGAAAGGAACTTATAACAGCCTGCGCACTTAGCACATTGGGGGGAATGACGGTAAAAAAAAAAAGGAAAGAAGAAATTGCTCTTTAAATGTACAGTAGGAGGAAAAATAGCAAAATGGAAAAACAGGAAATGGTCAAAATGGTGGAAGGAACATCATAATTATGCTCCACTTTTATTAAAGCGGAGGGAACAACCTCGCTTACTTCCATAAACACTAATGTGTTCGTATGCATAGTACACCTTAGAGCATGTCCCATAAGTGAAAGCTCAAGTATTTTTTCTAACGAGAAAAAAAAAAAAAAAAAAACTCCATATACAGTGACTCCCTTCATATAAGCGCATGTACACGAAGATCGGCATATTCGTAGGTATAGGCTTATCCCATTTACGGGGAATGGTGTGAAGACCTAGCGGACTCTCCCCCTCATATTCTTGCAGAGATCCAAAAGTATTCCACCTTCCCACCGTTTTTTTTTTTAAAATGTTAAATCTAATACCCAAAAGAACCGTTTCCAAAACTTTGCTTTTTGGAAAGAGGCCAATCCAGAGAATTCGCGTTGGTAAAATAGCAGACTGCGAGGGGGAACCCCTTGCCAAGGGGCGCAAGATTCTTTTATTTGCATCCCCATATGCATGTGTACGCGCCCATGCACATTTCTGCTAGCTCATATGGAGTAACGTATTTTTCCTTCCCTCCCGAACAGGAAAAGATAAGAATGTCCTGGAGTTAGGCCTAAGTGACGTTAACGCGATTTACGAAGATGTCGATGAAAACACGCACTTGCACAATAGGGACTACAACCCACTCAAGTATCACCGATATGTAAAGTACAAAATAGCAGCCCTAAATCTAATTGAGGCACACAGCAATGGAGAAAACAAGAAAACGGCATTGACCAACATTACATGGTATGCGAAAATTAGGGATTATTTTTTTATACATTTTTGCAAGAATCAAATGGAGTTAAAAGAGAAGGTAGTTCCGAAGTTCTTTTACCCAATGGAGAAGTAGCTTTGGCTGCTTTCTGCTGTGTGAATATTCTTCCGTTTGGAGGAGCGTCTCTGCACCCTCCCCGTCACACGTGTGTGTATTGTAGCACTGTGTGGAGTGCGACGTTCCCCTCCTGCTGGCGTACCCCCCCCCCTCCTTATTATTATTATTTCATGTATTTTTTTTTCAATCGTTTTAAATGTACACGCCAACTTTGAATAGACGATGGACGTACGGGCACCGGTTCCCCCGGTACGCAGTAATCCATATGGACAATTAAAAAAAAAGAAAGAAAAAGTGGAACAGTACTGTGGATGCGCTAATTCACGTCGGCTTTCGCCTGCAGGACGAGCTTCACCACGTGCACGTTCATCCACTTGACACGAATGCAACTCATGAGGGCAAACATGTAAGGAACATCCCTTTGTGAAGTAATTCACTGTGCATGTTTCCATGTCACACACGTTCATGTTTCTCCTCATCATTCATGGAGTGAGAATATTTGTTCCACTTGTTCCGATCGTAAAAGTCGAATGGTATTTCCATCATGCGCGGTATTTCCTCAATATTAAAAGTTATTACATTTTTTGTTCTTTCATGTTTTATCTGTGGGTTTTTATTTTGACCGTGCATTATTTCTTCATTCGGTGTGATACGTGCATTATCATGCACCTTATGTTCAGCGTCCCTCTGTGAGAAGCGCCTTTGGTAATAATATTTTGAATTGGAAACATCTCGAAAATCTTGGAACAATTTAAATTTCTTAAATGCGTTTATTAAATTTTTCCTTTCCTTTATAAGCAGGTCAATTAACTGATTTTCCGAAAATTCTTGGAAAAATTTTATTTCCTTTTTAGGTGTATATACATGTATCATGCCGGCCAGGGACTTCTCATTGGACAGGATGTTCCGTGCAATTCGTATAAATTCCTCTCTCTCTTTGTAGGTAAAAAAATCATCCCGCAGGACTTCCGCCCCTGGGTCCCCGAGCGCGTTACCATTTTTCCTCTTCACATTTTTGTAAATGGCATCACTTTCATACAAATACAACTTGACTCTTAAATACCTGAAAAGGTTGTTCGTCCATATCCAATACAATTTCTCATTATACGTGTCTATGAACTGCACATCGTCAAACGAACATTCATGCGCGTCATTCACCAGGGATTTCACTTTTGCATACACCTCCTCATCAGCGAATGTGCTTGAAGTAGCCACTAGGTACAGGATGCATAAAGTGCACAGTATGCACAACATGTGCAATATGTACGGTGCGCCCAATTTCATCTTCCGGCAGAGTTTCATTCATGGAAGAAGTGAAAAACGGATGCGAAAATTTCCTTTCGCGGTGTGAACTCAGCCGAAGGCGCGAAGAACATTTTTTGAATTAGTCTTTTCCTTTTTTATTCTTCTTCCATTCTTTTTTTTTCTTTCTTTTTTTTTTCTTTCCCCTTAATTCTTTTGCTGCACATCACATGCACCCTTGGGGTGCAAAATGTCCCCCCTAAATATCTAAAGATCAGGCGATAGTTGTTGTCCTTACACCTTAAAATAATAACTTCCATTATGTAATCCTCATACTCCCCTAAAAATGCGAAATCTTACACATATACACTGTAAAATATTATAAATCCCGCAACCTAAAAATACGAAATCTTACACATATACCCCGTAAAATATTATAAATCCTGCAACCTAAAAATCCGAAATCTTACACATATACACCGTAAAATATTATAAATCCTGCAACCTAAAAATCCGAAATCTTACACATATACACCGTAAAATATTATAAATCCCACAACCTAAAAATGCGAAATCTTACACACATACACCGTAAAAATATTAAATCCCGCAACCTAAAAATACGAAATCTTACACATATACACCGTAAAAATATTATAAATCCCGCAACCTAAAAATGCGAAATCTTACGCATATACACCGTAAAAATATTAAATCCCGCAACCTAAAAATGCGAAATCCTACACATATACACCGTAAAATATTATAAATCCCGCAACCTAAAAATGCGAAATCTTACACATATACACCGTAAAATATAAAATCCCGCAGACAACGTAAAATATTAAATTCCGCATACAGCGTAAAATATTAAACCCTGCAACCTAAGTGCGAAATCTTACACATGCAGCCAAAACCTAAACTCTTAACCCAAAACCCTGAAACCTAAACCCTAAACCCTAAACCCTAAACCCTAAAACCTAAAACCTAAAGAATAATCCCAAAATTCTGAAATTTAAACGCTGAACGTTATATCATGAACCCTGAAAGCATAAACCCTTAACCCGAAACCCGGAACCCTAAAACCATAAAACCTAAATCCTAAACCCCTTAACCCCAAACCTAAACCCTAAACCCCTTAACCCTAAGCCTAAACCCTAAACCTAAACCCTAAACCCTAAACCGTAAAACCAAAAACTTGAACCCTGAACACTGTAACCTTAAACCCTGAATCATTTAACCATGAAACCTAATTCCTATACCCAAGAACCAATAATCCTAAATCAGCAACCTTACACTTAACCCCCTGAAAAATCACTCCTATACCCTGAAACCATGCTTCTAGAACCCTAAACGCTAAGCCCCGAACACGGAATCCTACTCCTATACCTTGGAACCTAACTTTTATACCTTGGAACCTTAGACATAAAACTGGAAATGACTGCTATACGGCTAAACCTTAAACCAGGGGAACCCGAATTAGACTTATATAGCCTGAAATTGTTAACGCCAAACCATAGAAGCTTAAACGAAAACTGAAACCCAAAAGAATTTAACCTAAAGCCGGAATTTTTACTGTTAAACCCAGAACCCTTAACCATAAACCTGGAACCCTTAACCTTAAATTGGGACTCTTAACCCTAAATCCGAAATTATAGAACTGCACCCCGAACTTTCCTTCATTCTCTTCTTACTTTATTACTTCTTTTTTTCTTTTTCATTTTTTTTTTTCCTTCACTTTTTTTCCTTCACTTTTTTTCCTTCATCCTCCTTTTGACTTTTTTTTTTCTTCACATTTTCCCATTTTCTTTCTTTTCTTTTATCTTTTTCCTTCTTTTCCTTATCCTTCTTCTATTATTCTTTCCTTTCTTTCCTTTCTTTCCTTTCTTTCCTTTCTTTCCTTCTCTATGTTTTTATTTCATTCGTTTATTTCCTCTCCTCTTCTTTCTTTTCTTTTTTTCCTTTTCTTTCCTTTTTATTCCTTTTCTTTTTTTTTCCTTTTATTCCTTCTCTTTCCTTTTCCTTTTCCTTTTCTTTTCTTTCTTTTCTTTCTTAAATATGCTTTGTCTTCCCTCCATATCTTCCATATATTTATTTTCTTTTCTTTTTATTCTATTTGTATTATCCTCTCTCCTTTTTTCCGTTAGTTCTTTTATTCTTTTTCCTTTAAACTATCTTCTTCTCTTGATTTAAACTTTTTTTTTTTCGCATTAATGTTTTCTCTTTTTCATTAAACATTCTTTTTTATTTTAAACATTTTTTTTTCCTTAAACCATCTTTCTTTTTCCATAAACATTCTTCTATTCCTCTGAAAACCTTCTTTTTCTTCTTTTCTCCCTTTGAAAACCTTCTTCCTTCTTTTCCTTCCCTTTAAGGAACCTTCTTCTCCTTCTTTTAAATCTTCTTTTTCTTCCCTCCCTTAAACCTTCTTCCACTTTTCCTCCCTTAAACTTTTCTTTCTTCATTCCCCTACCTTAAAATTGCCTTCTTTCTTTTTTCCTTCCTTTGAAACCTTCCTTCTTCTTTCTTTTCCCTCTTTAAAAACCTTCTTTTTCTTCCCCCTTAAAACATTCATTCTTCTTTTCTCCCTTTGAAAACCTTCTTTTCTTTTTCCTCCTTTAAACATTCTTTCTTTCTCTTCCCCTTTAAACCTACATTCCTTTGTTCAATGAAACTATTTTCTTCACCTCCTCTAAACCTTCTTTCTCCTTGCTATTTCATTTTAAACTTTCCTTCTTTTCCTCCTTTAAGAAACCTTCTTCTTTTTCCTCCTTTAAAGTTTCTTTTTCTTTCCTTAAGGAACCTTTTTTCTTCTTTCTCACTTAAGAAACCTTTCTTTTTTCTTCTTCAACCTTTAAAACATGCTTACTTTTTACTTCCCTGAAAAACTTCTTTTTCTTCTTTTTCCTCCTTCTTAAACCTTTTTTTTCATCCTTTAAGCATTTTTTCTTTTCCCCCTTTAAGAAACCTTCTTCCTTTTTTCTCCTTTAAGGAACCTTCTTTCTTATATTATTGTCTATTGGCAATGAAAAGAAGGAACGGAAAGAACAGAAGAAGGAAATAAAGAAGGAACGAATAGAAAAGAAGGAAGGAACGAATAGAAAAGAAGAAAGGAACGAATAGAAAAGAAGAAAGGAACGGAATAGAAAAGAAGAAAGGAACGAATAGAAAAGGAAAGAAGGAAAAAAAAAAAAAAAAAAAAAAAAAAAAGGAAAAGGAAAAGAATATTTTTTTCCCCTTCTTTTTTTTTTTTTTTTTTTTTCCTTCTTTATTCTATATAATATATATAAAATTTTTAACCGAGGCACAATCATGGCAGCAGCAGGGGGATCGGGCAGTGGTGGATCGTTGGAGGCATGGTTGCAGAAATTGTCCCAGGATGGAGCATTCAATGGTAGTTCGACTGGTGAGGACATTACAGTAAGTGCATATATATATATTGAAAATTAATGAAAAGGAAGAAAGTGTAATAAAAAAACAAAATAGAGAAAGGAAGTCAGATTCGGGGGTTAGGAAGAAAGTTTTAGGGGTATAGGAGTGAGGTTGTAGGGTGTTAGAATATGGTTTTAGCCTGTAGGAGTAAGCTTTTAGGGGTGGTAGATGTAAGGTTTCAGGGTATAGGTGTATGATTTCAGGGTATAAGGCATCGATTTTCAGTTTGTATGTATAAGATTTTAGGGTAGAGGTGTCGCGCTCCGGGTTCAGGATTTAGCATTCACATGCACTACATCTTCCATTTAGATTGTATGTAGGATTTTGCTTTTTTAGGATGTACGTGTAAGATTTCGTATTTAGGTTGCGGGATTTATAATATTTTGCGGTGTATGTGTATGATTTCGCATTTAGGTTGTGGGATTTATAATATTTTACGGTGTATATGTGTAAGATTTCGTATTTAGGTTGCGAGATTTATAATATTTTGCGGTGTATGTGTATGATTTCGCATTTAGGTTGTGGGATTTATAATATTTTGCGGTGTATGTGTATGATTTCGCATTTAGGTTGTGGGATTTATAATATTTTACGGTGTATATGTGTAAGATTTCGTATTTAGGTTGCGAGATTTATAATATTTTACGGTGTATATGTGTAAGATTTCGTATTTAGGTTGCGAGATTTATAATATTTTACGGTGTATATGTGTAAGATTTCGTATTTTTAGGTTGCGGGATATAATATTTTACAGGTGTATATGTGTAAGATTTCGTATTTAGGTTGCGGGATTTATAATATTTTTACGGTGTATATGTGTAGGATTTTGCATTTAGTTTCGCGGGATTTAATATTTTTACGGTGTATATGTGTAAGATTTCGTATTTAGATTGCGGGATATAATATTTTACGGTGTATGTGTAAGATTTCGTATTTAGGTTGCGGGATATAATATTTTACGGTGTATATGTGTAGGATTTTGCATTTAGTTTTGCGGGATTTAATATTTTTACGGTGTATATGTGTAGGATTTTGCATTTAGTTTTGCGGGATTTAATATTTTTACGGTGTACATGTGTAAGATTTCGTATTTAGGTTGCGGGATTTATAATATTTTACGGTGTATATGTGTAAGATTTCGTATTTTTAGGTTGCGGTATTTAATATTTTACAGGTGTATATGTGTAAGATTTCGTATTTAGGTTGCGGGATTTATAATATTTTTACGGTGTATATGTGTAAGATTTCGTATTTTTAGGTTGCGGGATTTAATATTTTTACGGTGTATGTGTGTAAGATTTCGCATTTTTAGGTTGTGGGATTTATAATATTTTACGGTGTATATGTGTAAGATTTCGGATTTTTAGGTTGCAGGATTTATAATATTTTACGGTGTATATGTGTAAGATTTCGGATTTTTAGGTTGCAGGATTTATAATATTTTACGGGGTATATGTGTAAGATTTCGTATTTTTAGGTTGCGGGATTTATAATATTTTACAGTGTATATGTGTAAGATTTCGGATTTTTAGGTTGCGGGATTTATAATATTTTAGGTGTATATGTGTAGGATTTCCAATTTTTTGGGTGTAAGGTTCGAGGTCATAAGAACATCAATTATGGCCTGGTATTTAGATGTTTTGGGGGGAAGTTTTTTTTTTTTTTTTTTAACAAGAAATAAAAAGGAAAGAAAGAAAAAATAATGTCTTAAAAAAGTTCTCTAAAAAAAAGGACGAATGTTTCTTCACAAAAAAAAAGGAAAAAAAAAAAATAAAAAAAAATAATGTTCATAAAAAAAAAAGAATGTTTTCTTTTTTTTCTATAAACAAAAGGGTGTCCTGTCACAAAAAAAAAAAAAAAAAAAAAGTTGCAATCAAAATAAGAAATAAAGGTGGAAGAAAGAATCCTTTTTTTTTTTTTATAAAGTTCTAATTATGAATGTTTTAGCGTTCTTCCACTTTTTTTTTGCGCGGGGAGGCGCGCGCGCGTGTCCATACACTTTTTACGAGAATAGTATATAACACCTATTGGGCAATTCTTGAAAAAGGAATAAAAGAAAAAAATTTTAAGGGGAAAAAAAAAAAAAAAAAAAGCAGGTGGACCGTTCGTGGAGGGGAAAATGAGGAGGTTGAGGGTGTTAAAAGTCAGATTCCTGGTTTAGGTGTAAAGGTTTTAGGTGTATTGGAATAAGGTCGTAGGGGTGTTAGAATAAGGTTGTAGGGGTGTTGGAATAAGATTGTAGGGGTGTTGGAATAAGATTGTAGGGGTGTTATGTCAATGTTTTAGGGGTAGTGGAATGAGGTTGTTGGGTTGTTAGAATGAGGTTGTTGGGTTGTTAGAATGAGGTTGTTGGGTTGTTAGAATGAGGTTGTTGGGTTGTTAGAATGAGGTTGTTGGGTTGTTAGAATGAGGTTGTTGGGTTGTTAGAATGAGGTTGTTGGGTTGTTAGAATGAGGTTGTTGGGTTGTTAGAATGAGGTTGTTGGGTTGTTAGAATGAGGTTGTTGGGTTGTTAGAATAAGGTTGTAGAGGTATTGGAATGAGGTTTAGGGTATAGGAAGAAGGTTGTTGGGGTGTTATAATAAAGTTTGGGTGTATAAGAATAAGGTTTTAGGGGTATAGGAATGAGGTTTCAGGGTTTAGGAATAAGGTTCAGGGGTTAGCTTTAGCTACTTTAGTGGGGGGAGAGGAAAGACTCCTCGCCGACAGAGACCGGATACTACATACTAACCGGATGGCGCACCAACCGGATATTACACACCAAAACCCGGCTAGAACCAATCCAACACGCAGAGAAAAAAAGAAGGAAAAGAAAGGAGAAAAAAATAAATGTTGCGGGAGAAGGAGAAATTATTAGTACGTCTATATATGTATATGCACAATTCCAGTTGCATAAGTATTATTTTGCAATAATTTTTCCTTCTTTCTTTGTAGGCGACGTTGCGTAGGAATTTGGAGGATGAATTTGATAAATTAGGTAAGTGGATGCTGGTGCAGGAGTCTACTGAAATAGGGAACTTCTGCATGAAGGTTAATGGGTGGAATGGGAGTACGTGGGAAGGGCAGTATATGCAGGTACTCTGTAATGCCATAGCCGAAATAAAATATTTCATAAGTGGCGTAAGGACGGAAAGATGGAAGCATGGATGGTCGACCGATAAACAAGCAGAAATTACGACTCTTTCCCCTGCTCAAGCTTATGCACGTTGTATTGTCGGCGCAGTTGCTTTATCGGAAATCTATGGTGACCACTGTAACATGAAGGAGGCCATAGAGAAGGTCGAGGGGGCACTTGAGATTATGTTAATAGATCATTTGAAAAGTCGGGGCCTCCAGAACCAATTAAATAATTGTAAGGGAGTAGACGTTAATGCTTTACTTATCGGTAAAGCACTTCTCCAAGGTAAAATCAAGGAGTGGACGCAGGAAGAAAGGGATAAGGGGTTGAAGAGCGGAAACTGGAGGGTGGGGAGGCAGTGGGATGAGAGGTGGCCAAAGGTTTGTATGCGTGGGAGGAGAAGTGGGAAGGAACAAATGGAAGCAGCAAAGAAGGACGCGAAGGAGGGGAATAGAGAACATATTGTAAATTTTTCAGGACTGAACAACGACAACACTCAAAATAAAAATACTGGATTCACTATATCGGATGTATTAATTAATGATGACTTAACATTGAAGCAGGACAAATTGGACAGCATCTTTTCGAACCTAACACTGAAGGAAGATGGTAAAGTTGACATAAATTCCTTGACGAAGAAGATAAAGGACGCAAGTGATGAAAAACTGAGTAAGTACGAGGGGGGTGGAAGGGGAATGTAGAAGGAAGGGGGGAATGGGAATGAAACGAATTGAGGGGGAAGGGGAATGTAGAAGGAAGGGGGGAATGGGAATGGAACGAATTGAGGGGGAAGGGGAAGGGAAATCCCTTCCCCTTCCCCCCTTCCTCTTTTTTCCATCCTTGTCATTTCTTAGACACCTTCTCTGCCTTACATCATTCTTTACCATTCCTCTTTCTACATTTTCCCATCCTATACCACATCATTCACTTCCCATCGAATACCACGTCATCATCCCATGAACTTCCCCTTTTTCTTCTTTTACAGCTCAGGAGTGCATGAAAGAAAACAGCAAGCCATTTTGTGATCGACTAAAATGTGCAGAAGAATATTGGAAATTGAATAACGGAGGACAACAGGGCAACAGCGTAAGGAGGGGGGTAGACTGTCTATATATATGTATATGTGTATATATATATATATATATATATATATATATATATATATAGACATGTATATATGTATATATAAATGTATGTATGTATATGTATATATATGTATATATGTATATATGTATAAATATATATATATGTATATATATATATGTATATATATGTATATATGTATATATGTATATATATATGTATATATGTATATGTATATGCATATATGTATATATATATCTTTTCCTTCTCTATATAGAAGGACTTCTGGATGGAGAACGTGAAGGAGAAGCTGGAAAAACTCATCACTAAGGCGACGGTAGACAATGGTGGCACCACGGATACCTATTGCAAGGAAGATTCCCTAGATAGTGCAAATAAAGAAGCATGCAAGCACATGGCAGCATTGTTGAATGAAATGTACCAAAAATCAAATAGTGGTACTAACAAATATTCTGATCAAATGATAAGTTGTCTTCTGTTAAGGGAATATGCTAAAAAATTAAATGAACAAGCAAAACAAAAAGGGTACTGTGACATAGACAGTGGTTTAATGGAAGCTTTTGGTAAAAGTAGTGAAATTATGAAAAATGCGCCAGATCAATGCAAAGATAGTAATGGTACTAATTCTTGTTTTGAATGTAATTGGGACGACAAAACTAAGGACGACCTTGATCAGTGCACCATTCCCAATGGTCAAAGCGTCAATGAGAAAGTACAGGACAAAGTGGTTGAATTATTCAGCGAAAACACCCAAACGCAGGACGACGGAATACAAAAAACCTTGGCTCAGTTCAATACGAACAATACCTTCTGTGAACGAGTAAAATGTGCATTGAATTGGTATGAGAACAACGGGGGAAAGGTAAGTGGACACACGCAGTCTAATGGAGTGCTAAGAAATGGCAGTTACATGTATATATGCATATACACATATACACTTACATATACACATATATGTATATATATGTATACATATATACCAATGTATGTGTGTACGTATATGTATGTACATATACGTACATCTATACATATACATATGTATATGTATATGTATATATGCATATGCATTTATGCATATGCATATATATATATATATATATATATATATTACTTCACTTGTAGCCTGAAGTATGGAAGAAAGCCCAAGAGGAAGTTGTCCAACCACTTGGCCAGGCCATGTCTACCAATACAGACAACAAATTAGACACCCATTGCAGTAAATTGGACAACAAGAACAAAGAAATGTGTCTCCTCTTTGCAAGAGGATTAGACCACATGTACAAGGAAACAAATACTAGCGGCAATGATCCTATGAATTTGTTTAAACGAACTATGATGTGCGCAGCACTAAATGCATACGCTAAAAAATTGAAAGATGAGGCAAAGAATAAAGCGAGTTGCAGTATAGAGGAGGGAATAAATAAGGCCTTTACAGAAAGTAAAAGCATTATGGAGAGAGCAGCACCTACATGCAAGGATCCTAAGGGTGCTGAATGCTTTGTTTGCAAGGAAGAAAGTTCTGATAAATGCGAAATTAACACAAATGGCAGCGCAGGCAGCACCTCCACTGAAAATGTAAATAGCAGATTGAAGAAAATGTTTGAGGACGACGACTCAACTGGACTGAAGGAATCTTTGGACAAAATATGTAAGTAGACACCCCAATCACAATAACCAACCAACCAACCCCCAACCCAAACACAGCAAAAAAAAAAAAGTAAAAAAAAAAAAAAATAAAAGAAAAAAAAAAAAAAAGAAAAAGTAAAAAAAAAGAAAAGTAAAAAAAAAAAAAAAAAAAAAAGAAAATAATATAAAGTGTGTGAGGGGAGTGTATGATGAGGAAGATGAAGGTGATGAGAGGGTTTTCGGGGTGTTAGAAGTCAGATTCCGGATTTAGGAATCAGATTCCGGGTTCAGGAGTCAGATTCCGGGTTTAGGAGTCAGGTTCCGGGTTTAGGAAGGAGGTTGCAGGGTTTAGGATTCAGGTTCCGGGTTTAGGAAGGAGGTTGCAGGGTTTAGGATTCAGGTTCCGGGTTTAGGAAGGAGGTTGCAGGGTTTAGGATTCAGGTTCCGGGTTTAGGAAGGAGGTTGCAGGGTTTAGGATTCAGGTTCCGGGTTTAGGAAGGAGGTTGCAGGGTTTAGGATTCAGGTTCCGGGTTTGGGAATGAAGGTTGTAGGGGTGTCAGAATTCAGATTCCTGGTTTAGGATGAAGATTGTAGGGGTGTCAGAATAAAGTTGTAGGGGTGTCAGAATAAAGTTGTAGGGGTGTCAGAATAAAGTTGTAGGGGTGTTAGAATAAAGTTGTAGGGGTGTTAGAATAATGTTGTATGGGTGTTAGAATAATGTTGTATGGGTGTTAGAATAATGTTGTATGGGTGTTAGAATAATGTTGTATGGGTGTTAGAATAATGTTGTATGGGTGTTAGAATAATGTTGTATGGGTGTTAGAATAATGTTGTATGGGTGTCAGAATAAAGTTGTAGGGGTGTTAGAATAATGTTGTATGGGTGTTAGAATAATGTTGTATGGGTGTTAGAATAATGTTGTATGGGTGTTAGAATAATGTTGTAGGGGTGTCCGAATAAGGTTGTGGGATGCAGGGAATTAGATTCCGGGTTTAGGAGTCAGATTCCGGGTTTAGGAGTCAGATTCCGGGTTTAGGAGTCAGATTCCGGGTTCAGGAGTCAGATTCCGGGTTTAGGAGTCAGATTCCGGTTTTGGGAATGAAGATTGTAGGGGTGTCAGAATAAAGTTGTAGGGGTGTCAGAATAAAGTTGTAGGGGTGTCAGAATAAAGTTGTAGGGGTGTCAGAATAAAGTTGTAGGGGTGTCAGAATAAAGTTGTAGGGGTGTCAGAATAAAGTTGTAGGGGTGTCAGAATAAAGTTGTAGGGGTGTCAGAATAAAGTTGTAGGGGTGTTAGAATAATGTTGTATGGGTGTTAGAATAATGTTGTATGGGTGTTAGAATAATGTTGTATGGGTGTTAGAATAATGTTGTATGGTTGTTAGAATAATGTTGTATGGGTTTTAGAATAATGTTGTATGGGTGTTAGAATGGGGTGTCCGGGTATAGGAGTAATACTGTATGGGTGTTAGAAGTGAGATTCCGGGTTTAGGGTGGTGACTGTTTTGAGTGTACACAGGACCAAAGTTTTGATAATTGCGAAATTAACACAAATGGCCAGGGCACCACAGGTGAAAATGTAAATAGCAAATTGAAGAAAATGTTTGAGGACGAAGACACTGGACTGACGGAATCTTTAGACAAAATATGTAAGTAGACACCCCAATCACAATAACCAACCAAACCCCCCCAAAAAAAAAAAAAAAAAAAAAAAAAAAAAAAAAAAGAAAAAAGAAAAAATAAAAAAAAAAAGAAAAAGAAAAAAAAAAAAAAAGGTTGTAGGGGTATTAGAATAATGTTGTAGAGTACAGTAGTAAGGACTTAGGGGTATATGAGTAAGGTTCAAGGGTATAAGATGAAGGTTGTACGGTGTTAGATTAAGGTTGCGAGGTATAAGATGAAGATTGTAGGGGTGTCAGAATAAAGTTGTAGGGGTGTCAGAATAAAGTTGTAGGGGTGTTGGAATAAGGTTGTAGGTGTGTTGGAATAAGGTTGTATGGGTGTTAGAATAATGTTGTATGGGTGTTAGAATAATGTTGTATGGGTGTTAGAATAATGTTGTATGGGTGTTAGAATAATGTTGTATGGGTGTTAGAATAATGCTGTATGGGTGTTAGAATAATGTTGTATGGGTGTTAGAATAATGTTGTATGGGTGTTAGAATAATGTTGTATGGGTGTTAGAATAATGTTGTATGGGTGTTAGAATAATGTTGTATGGGTGTTAGAATGGGGTGTCCGGGTATAGGAGTACTACTGTATGGGTGTTAGAAGTGAGATTCCGGGTTTAGGGTGGTGACTGTTTTGAGTGTACACAGGACCAAAGTTTTGATAATTGCGAAATTAACACAAATGGCAGCGCAGGCAGCACCTCCACTGAAAATGTAAATAGCAGATTGAAGAAAATGTTTGAGGACGACGACTCAACTGGACTGAAGGAATCTTTGGACAAAATATGTAAGTAGACACCCCAATCACAATAACCAACCAACCCCCCCCAAAAAAAAAAATTAAAAAGAAAAAAAAAAAAAAAAAAAAAAAAAAAAAAAAAAAAAAAAAAAAAAAAAAAAAAAAAAGAAAAAAAAAAAAAAAAAAAAAAAAAAAAAAAAAAAAAAAAAAAAAAAAAAGTAATATAAGGGGGGGGGGGGGGGGGGCAGATTATGATGAGGAGGATGATGGTGATGAGAAGGTTTTGGGGGTGTTAGAAGTCAGATTTCGGGCTTAGGATAAAGGTTGTAGGGGTGTTGGAATAACGTCTTAGGGGTGTTAGAAGTCAGATTCCGGGTTTAAGAGTAAGGTTCCAGGGTATAGGAATAATGTTGTAGGGGTGTCCGAATAAGGTTGTGGGATGCAGGGAATTAAATTCCGGGTTCAAAAGTCAGATTCCGGGTTCAGGAGTCAGATTCCGGGTTTAGGAGTCAGATTCCGGGTTTAGGAGTCAGATTCCGGGTTTAGGAGTCAGATTCCGGGTTTAGGAGTCAGATTCTGGGTTTAGGAGTCAGATTCCGGGTTTAGGAGTCAGATTCCGGGTTTAGGAATAAGGTGTCAGGGTGTTAGAACTTAGATTCCGGGTTTAGGACGAAGGTGTCAGGGTGTTAGGACCTAGATTCCAGGTTTAGGAGGAAGGTGTCAGGGTGTTAGAACTTAGATTCCGGGTTTAGGAAGAAGGTGTCAGGGTGTTAGAACTTAGATTCCGGGTTTAGGAATGAAGGTTGTTAGGGTGTTAGAACTTAGATTCCGGGTTTAGGGGGGAGGTGTCAGGGTGTTAGTACTTAGATTCTGGGTTCAGGAGGGAGATGTCAGGGTGTTAGAACTTAGATTCCGGGTTTAGGAGGAAGTTGTCAGGGTGCTAGAACTTAGATTCCGGGTTTAGGACGAAAGTGTCAGGGGTGTTAGAATAAGGTTGTAGGGGTATTAGAACAAGGTTGCAGGGGTGTTAGAATAAGGTTGTGGGGGTGTTAGGAGTAAGGTTGTGGGGTATGGGAGTAAGGTTGTGGGGTATGGGAGTAAGGTTGTGGGGTATGGGAGTAAGGTTGTGGGGTATGGGAGTAAGGTTGTGGGGTATGGGAGTAAGGTTGTGGGGTATGGGAGTAAGGTTTAAGGGTATAGGAGTAAGGATTTAGGGGTATTGAAATAAGGTTTCGGGGTTAGCTTTACTTGAGTATTGGAAAGGGAGAGGAGAAGCTCCTCCCAGACAGTGACCGGATACTACATACTAACCGTATGGTATGAACCGGATAGTATGAACCGGATGGTATGAATGGGATGGTATGAACCTGGATGGTATGAACCGGATAGTATGAACCGAATGGTATGAACCGGATGGTATGAACCGGATGGTATGAACCGGATACTACACACTAACTATATGGTATGAACTGGATGGTACGAACCGGATGGTATGAACCGGATACTACACACTAACTATATGGTATGAACTGGATGGTACGAACCGGATGGTATGAACTGGATAGTATGAACCGGATGGTATGAACCGGGTGGTAGGAACTGGATGGTGGTGACTGGACGGTGGTGACTGGATGGTGGGGACTGGACGGTGGTGACTGGATGGTGGTGACTGGATGGTGGTGACTGGATGGTGGGAGCTGGATGGTATGAACTGGATGGTAGGAACCGGATGGTATGAACCGGATGGTAGGAACTGGATGGTAGGAACCGGATGGTATGAACCGGATGGTAGTAACCGGATGGTAGTAACCGGATTGTGGGAAGTGGATGGTGTGAACTGGATGGTATGAACCGGATGGTGGGAACTGGATGGTGGGAAGTGGATGGTATGAAGCGGATGGTAGGTACCGGATGGTATGAACTGGATGGTATAAACCGGATGGTAGAAACCGGATGGTATGAAGCGGATGGTATGAACCGGATGGCAGGGAACCATCCCAGCATCCCTCCCGGGAGGGTAGGTAAAAATCCTCGAAGACAAAGACCGGATACTGCATACTAACCGGATGGTATGAACGGGATGGTATGAAATGGATGGTATGAACTGGATGGTATGATCCGGATGGTATGAACCGGATGGTAGTAACCGGATGGTAGGAACCGGATGGTAGAAACCGGATGGTATGAACCGGATGGTAGTAACCGGATGGTAGTAAGCGCAAGGTAGTAACCGGATGGTATAAACCGGATGGCAAGGAAACCGGATACTACAGAACCAATCTACCACCAACACAACAACCAACAAACATCGTCGAAACAGTTACTACAGAACTGTGTTCATGGGGGAAAAGAAGACAACATCGCATCACCGACTACATAGACAACCATCGTAATCATATCACTCATCCTTTGTATATTGTTCTTTCTTCTTATAGGTTTACCATGTCTAGATAAAGCTGATCTATGTGAGCGTGCAGATTGTGTATCTGAAAGATGGTTAAAAAACAAAAAAGGAAACCATGTTCAAACGCTGACAACATCTGACTGGGTAAAGAAATAACCATTACAGACGTGCAGACATGTTTATGTATATATGTATACATATGTATATGCATATATGCACATGTATATACATATGTGTTTATATGCATATGCATATATATATATATATATGCGTATTCCTTGCTTGTAGGATGATTTATGGAAAAAGGACGATGGTGTAGGGAAGGAATTGACGGAACTCTCAGGGAAGATGAAGGAGGAGAATAAGAACAGTGTAGACATCCACTGTAATGGCCTTAAGAGTGAAGAAGAGAAGGAAGTATGCAAGCTCATTGCTTCAGGATTAAAGAGTATTTATGAAATTAAAGCAGGTCAGGGTGGGGGAAAGAGCACGAGGAAGGAGTTGGAGGATCAATTATTTAAACGTACCATGCAATGTGTTTTATTAAATGCTTTTGCTGATAAATTAGAATCACTTCCATGTGCAGAAGAAAAGAAAGTGGCTGATGCAATAACCAAAGCATTTGGGGAGAGTGGAAGCATTAAAGGAACAGTATCTGGGTGCACAGAAGATGGTGATAAGTGTTTTAAATGTGAGAGGTTTACGAACTTTAAGGATTGCGAAATTAAAGAAAATGGCAACACTTCAACGGGGGTGAATTTGAAGACCAAAATTAACCCCATGTTCGACGTCGAAAAGGCAGAAATAAAGAAAATTGAGGAGAAAGCTCTTAAGGACATATGTAAGTAAAAGATACCAACACAATTCCGGTATCACCACAATTGTGTTGATACCAACACAATCACTAACACTACAAAATGTTGGTTGTGTTGGTATCAACACAGAATGTTGGTTGTGTTGGTACTAACACAAACAACACAACGAACATACAACCAACACAACCAACACAACAACAACACAACCAACATACTAACACATAACCAACATACTAACACAATCAACATACTAACATAACCAACATACTAACACAACACAACCACAACAACACAACTACAACAACACAACTACAACAACACAACTACAACAACACAACCACAACACAACCACAACAACAACACAACTACAACAACACAACTACAACAACACAACTACAACAACACAACACAACAACAACACAACAACAACACAACAACAACACAACAACAACACTACTACTACTAGTACTACTACTATTACTCCTAATACTAGTTCCTTATCGAAGTCTTCTCTAACCAAGACCATATGTAAGTAGACATTTTTTTTCTCTCCTCCAACCTACCAATAACAAATATATGACCACTCCACATCCATTCCACATCCATTCCACATCCATTCCACATCCATTCCACATCCAACTTCCATCCATTTGCAAAACAGAACAAAACAAAAACAAAAACGGAAACAATTTGATCTATATATATATATATATATGTATACATGTATATATATATATATATATGTAGATGTATATATGTATGTATATATGTATATGTATATATGTATGTATATATGTATATATATATGTACATGTATATATGTATATATATGTCTATATATATATATGTATATGTATGTATATATATATGTATATATATGTATATATATGTATGTATATATGTGTATATATATGTATATGTATGTATGTGTCCATGTGTCCATGTCTGTGTCTGCTTATAGGTAAACCGTGTGACAACGATGAATTCTGTGCACGTCTACAATGTGTAGCAGGGAAATGGGAAAAAAGGAATAAAGGAACCTCAAACGGAAACGTTACCTGGGTAAGGAATGTGTTGTCGTGGTCATGGTTGTGGTTCAGTGTGCTGATGTTGGAATGGAAATAACCATAACAACATCCATAACAACATCCATAACAACATCCATAACAACATCCATAACAACATCCATAACAACATCCATAACAACATCCATAACAACATCCATAACAACATCCATAACAACATCCATAACAACATCCATAACATCGGCAACATATATGCATATACATATATGTATATGTATATATATATATATATATAACTCCCCTTTATGTTCAGGATAACATGCAAAATGACTTCGGTGAACTATTATCTTCACTACTAAAAGACATGGAGGATACTGCAAAGCAGAAAGATGCTGCTACCAAATATTGCAACAGCAACAACTGGAACGATAACGACGCCCATGGCGTCGCAAACAAGACTGCATGCAAGATGGTTGCAGCAGGTTTAACGCACATTTCGAGTATTCAACATAAATATAAGATTAGTGGCAGTCAGAAACCTGAGGAAAATGGGAACCCTTATGATAACCAAGAGTTTGAACAATTAGTTTCTTGTTTAATGTTAAAAGCCGTCGTACAAAAAATGAAAGAACAAAGTCCCATTTGCGACATACAACCGGGAATAGACGCCGCTTTTAAGATGGCAAACGAAATTAAAGGGAAACATTGCATAAATAAGAAACCTTGCATTGTTTGCAACCTGAAGGACAAGTATGATGAGTGCTCCTTGGACAGTGCAAAGAAGGATCAAGTAAAGCCTAAATTGGAAGCACTGTTCGACGGGAAGAAGACCGAAGTCGAGGGCGCCCTCATGGACATAACTAAAACAGCCGGAAACAGTAGTTCTGATTTATGTCTCCGTTTACAATGTCTAGCTCCTCGAGTTCAGGCATCCAACAATGCGGTAAGTATAATATAAATGCAATAAAAGAGAAGGTGGAAAGAAATAAAAAGAAAAGGAATACAAAGAGAAGGAAAAGTAATAAAAAGAAAAGAAAAAAGAAGGAATAAAAAAAGAAAAAAAATTCAAATTCTAGGTATAGGAGTAAGGTTGCAGGGTATTCGAATAAGGTTTTAGGTGTGTTAGAATAAGATTGTAGGGGTACAGGAGGATGGTTGTAGGGGTGTTCGAATAACGTTGTAGGGGGGTTTGTATAATGTTGTTGGGGTGTTAGAACTTAGATTTCGGTTTTAGGACAAAGATGTCAGGGTGTAAGAACTTAGATTCCGGGTTTAGGAGGAAGGTTGTCAGCGTGTTAGGACTTAGATTCCGGGTTTAGGAAAAAGATGTCGGGGTGTCAGACATCAGATTCCGGGTTTAGGAGGAAGGTGTTAGGGTGTTAGGACTTAGATTCCGGGTTTAGGAAAAAGGTGTCAGGGTGTTAAAAGTCAGATTCCGCGTGTAGGACAAAGGTGTCAGGGTGTTGGAAGTCAGATTCCGGGTTCAGGAGGAAGTTGTCAGGGTGTTAGAACTTAGATTCCGGGTTTAGGAGGAAGGTGTCAGGGTGTTAAAAGTCAGATTCCGCGTGTAGGACAAAGGTGTCAGGGTGTTGGAAGTCAGATTCCGGGTTTAGGAGGAAGGCGCCAGGGTGTTAGAACTTAGATTTCGGTTTTAGGACAAAGATGTCAGGGTGTTAGAACTTAGATTCCGGGTTTAGGAAGAAGGTGTGAGGGTGTTAGGACTTAGATTCCGGGTTTAGGAGGAAGGTGTCAGGGTGTTAGGACTTAGATTCCGGGTTTAGGACAAAGGTGTCAGGATGTTAGAACTTAAATTCCGGGTTTAGGAGTGAGGTTCTGGGTTCAGGAGGAAGTTGTCAGGGTGTTAGAACTTAGATTCCGGGTTCAGGAGGAAGGTGTCAGGGTGTCAGAATTCGGATTCCGGGTGTTAGTGTAAGGTTGTAGGGGTATTAGAAGAAGGTTGTAGGGGTATTAGAAGAAGGTTGTAGGGGTATTAGAATAAGGTTGTAGGGGTATTAGAATAAGGTGTTAAGGGTGTTAGAATAAGGTTTTAGGGGTATAGGAGTAAGGTTTTAGGGTATAGGAATAAGGTTTCAGGTTTTAGGAATAAGGTTCAGGGGTTAGCTTTAGCTGCTTTAGGGGGGGGGAAAGGAAAAACTCCTCGAAGACAAAGACCGGATAGGACATACTAACCGGATGGTGGGAACCGGATGATGTAGAAACCGGAGGGTAATAACCGGATGATAGTGAGTGGATGGTGGGGACTGGATGGTGGGGACTGGATGGTGGGGACTGGATGGTGGGGACTGGATGGTGGGGACTGGATGGTGGGGACTGGATGGTGGAGACTGGATGGTGGAGACTGGATGGTGGAGACTGGATGGTAGTAACCGGATGTTAGTAACCGGATGGTGGGAACTGGATGGTATAAACGGGATGGTATGAAGTGGATGGTATGAACCGGATGGTATGAACCGGATGGTATGAGGCGGATGGTAGACACCGGATGGTATGAACTGGATGGTAGAAACTGGATGGTGGGAACTGGATGGTGGGAACTGGATGTTGGGAACTGGATGGTGGGAACTGGATGGTGGGAACTGGATGGTTGAGACTGGATGGTGGAGACTGGATGGTGGAGACTGGATGGTGGAGACTGGATGGTGGAGACTGGATGGTGGAGACTGGATGGTGGAGACTGGATGGTGGAGACTGGATGGTATGTACCGGATGGTAGAAACTGGATGGTATGAACTGGATGGTATGAACCAGATAGTATGAGCCGGATGATATGAAGCGGATGGTATAAACGGGATGGTAGGTACCGGATTGTATGAACCGGATGGGTGGGAACTGGATGGTGCAGACTGGATGGTGGGAAGTGGATGGCAGGAACTGGATGGTGTCAACTGGATGTTAGTAACCGGATGTTAGTAACCGGATGGTGGGAACTGGATGGTATAAACGGGATGGTATGAAGTGGATGGTATGAACCGGATGGTATGAACCGGATGGTATGAGGCGGATGGTAGACACCGGATGGTATGAACTGGATGGTAGAAACTGGATGGTGGGAACTGGATGGTGGGAACTGGATGGTGGGAACTGGATGGTGGGGACTGGATGGTGGGGACTGGATGGTGGGGACTGGATGGTGGGGACTGGATGGTGGAGACTGGATGGTGGAGACTGGATGGTGGAGACTGGATGGTAGTAACCGGATGTTAGTAACCGGATGGTGGGAACTGGATGGTATAAACGGGATGGTATGAAGTGGATGGTATGAACCGGATGGTATGAACCGGATGGTATGAGGCGGATGGTAGACACCGGATGGTATGAACTGGATGGTAGAAACTGGATGGTGGGAACTGGATGGTGGGAACTGGATGGTGGGAACTGGATGGTGGGAACTGGATGGTTGAGACTGGATGGTGGAGACTGGATGGTGGAGACTGGATGGTGGAGACTGGATGGTGGAGACTGGATGGTGGAGACTGGATGGTATGTACCGGATGGTAGAAACTGGATGGTATGAACTGGATGGTATGAACCAGATAGTATGAGCCGGATGATATGAAGCGGATGGTATAAACGGGATGGTAGGTACCGGATTGTATGAACCGGATGGGTGGGAACTGGATGGTGGAGACTGGATGGTGGGAAGTGGATGGCAGGAACTGGATGGTGTCAACTGGATGTTAGTAACCGGATGTTAGTAACCGGATGGTATGAACCGGATGGTGGAAACTGGATGGCATGAACCGGATGATACGAACCGGATGGCAGGGAAAGGCAAACCGGATACTACACACACCAACACGAAAAAGAAAAAAAAAAAAAGAAAAAAGAAAAAAGAAAAAGAATGTATACTTATACATATACGTAGGTATATGTATATATGCATATATATATATATTTATTCCACTTATACAGGAAAAATTTTGGACAAAGGATGGCGAAGTCGCGAACTTATGGACAGAATTGTCAGATGCAATGAAGGCAAATAACAACAACGAAGATCAATGTAATACCATGGATAATGACAACAGAGAGGCAACCAACGCTGAAAAGACGGCATGCAAGTATTTGCATGCCGGCTTAGAACAACTGTACAAGAAGGACCCGGGGGCGGCGACGTCACCGTCGCCCTTAGGCGACATCTTAAAGAACAACCCATCGTTGAGACGAACGATGGGTTGTTTCTTACTTCATTCTTATGCAAAACATATGAAAGACAACGCCAAATGTTTAGTGGAATCAGGAATAAAAAAAGCTTTTGGTTCATGGGAACCAAGGAAAAAGGTTATTTGCAATAACACGGAACCTTGCGTTCCTTGCTATTGGAATGAAGACAACTATGACAAATGCCAAATTAACACAATTGGCACAGATGGCAACACAGCACCAACGCCAGTACAGGAGAATTTAAAACAAGTTCAGCCCCAAATTGGTAAAGACGCAACTAACACCCTAACGGAAATAAATAGAATGACCACTTTATGCGATTTCATTAGATGCGCCGCACCCAAATGGTTCAAAAACAACGGAACAGCGAACGGTAATAGTGTTACTGCAACCAAGGATTGGGTAAGTCTTACTACCAACAACCAACCTACCACCACAGCACTGTGGGGTAGAGGGAATAAAGGAAAAAAAAGAAATTCAGATTTCAGGTGTTATAGTAAGGTTGTAGGGGTGTTGTAATGAAGGTTTTAGGGGTGTTAGAATAAGATGGTAGGGGTGTTATAAGAAGGTTGTAGGGGTGTTGGAATAAGGTTGTAAGGGTGTTGGAATACAGTTTGAGGGTATGATAGTGAGGTTTTAGGGGTGTTAGAATAAAGTTTGAGCGTGTTAGAATAGGGTTTCAGGGTTTAGGAATAAGGTTCAGGGGTTAGCTTTAGCTGCTTTAGGGGGGGGGAAAGGAAAAACTCCTCGCACACAGAGACCGGATACTACACATATAACCCTTCCTCCTTTTTTTTTTTTTTTTAACAGTGTGACTTCTGGGATGGCGCTGTTAAAGAGGAACTGAAGGCGATGTTTCAGGAAATCCTGTCCCGTGGAACGGACAAAACAAGGTCAAACACTAATTACGCAACATGCCAAAGCTTTGGTGATGGTAATGAGGATAGTGTTGAAAGAAAAGCTTGTAATCATATCACGACGGGATTAAGACACATTAACCAAGTTCAGGGTATCAAGCCGAATGCAGATGATGATAAGTTTTTTAAACAATCTATGATGTGCGCAGCACTTAATCTTTATGCTGATCAAATAATTAAAAAGTCCAAGGATAAATGTCCCATTGATGAGGACAGAATAAATAAAATGTTCACAACATGGAACCGATTTAATAATATTT
The DNA here is from genome assembly GCF_000006355.2 of Plasmodium knowlesi strain H. Lineage (NCBI taxonomy): Eukaryota > Apicomplexa > Aconoidasida > Haemosporida > Plasmodiidae > Plasmodium > Plasmodium knowlesi. Next base: position 1,393,524 of record NC_011912.2, on the reverse strand, counting down.
CGTCTTCGACTTCGTGTTCGAATGGAGTTTATGGTTGTTTTGAATGTCAAAGGAATGATAAAATTTTGGAGGGTTGCAATCTAAGTGTTTCCAACACTTTGATTAAAACACCATCACCATCACCAAATGGAGATTGCAATGATAACGCAACTGAAGTGAAGACTAAAATGGACGGCCTCCTCAAGGACAAAACCATCAAAATGCAACCAACACTAGACAAAATAAATGAAATGGACTCTTTCTGCACTCAATTGCAATGCGCAGCAAAACAATACTACGCAAAAAACAACACTGGTGGAACAGGCACCGATGTGTCTTGGGTAAGCGAATCCATATCAATAATATCGACAACCAATATACATATATAGTCGTATATATGTATATGTATATATGTATATATGTATATATGTATATATGTATATATGTATATGTATATATATGTATAACGGAAATTGATAAAAAGAAAGAAAGTGAAATAAAAAAACAAAGTAGAGAAGGGAAGTCAGATTCGGGGTTTAGGAGGAAGGTTCTTGGGGTGTAATAATAAGGTTATAAGGGTGTCAGAATAATGTTGTTGGGGTGTTATAATGACGTTGTTGGGTTGTTGGAATGATGTTGTTGGGGTGTTGGAATGATGTTGTTGGGGTGTTGGAATGTAGTTCAGGGTATAGGAGTAAAGTTTTAGGGTATAAGAATAATGGTTGTACGGTATAGGAGTAAAGTTTTAGGGTATAAGAATAATGGTTGTACGGTATAGGAGTAAAGTTTTAGGGTATAAGAATAATGGTTGTACGGTATAGGAGTAAGGTTTTAGGGGTTTTAGAATAAGGTTTAAGGGTATAGGACTAAGGTTTAAGGGTATAGGACTAAGGTTTAAGGGTATAGGACTAAGGTTTAAGGGTATAGGACTAAGGTTTAAGGGTATAGGACTAAGGTTTAAGGGTATAGGACTAAGGTTTAAGGATATAGGACTAAGGTTTAAGGGTATAGGACTAAGGTTTAAGGGTATAGGACTAAGGTTTAAGGGTATAGGACTAAGGTTTAAGGGTATAGGACTAAGGTTTAAGGGTATAGGACTAAGGTTTAAGGGTATAGGACTAAGGTTTAAGGGTATAGGACTAAGGTTTAAGGGTATAGGACTAAGGTTTAAGGGTATAGGACTAAGGTTTAAGGGTATAGGACTAAGGTTTAAGGGTATAGGACTAAGGTTTTAGGGTTAGCTTTAGTTACTTTAGGGGGGGGAAAGGAAAAACTCCTCGAAGACAGAGACCGGATACTACATAACCTACCACCAACCAACATACTGACATAACTAACATACTAACATAACCAACGTACGAACACAACCAACATACTAACACAACACAACATACTAACACAACCAACACACAACAACAACACAACCACAACAGAACCAACACAACCAACATACTGACACAACCAACATACTAACACAACCAACGTACTAACACAACTAACCTACTAACATAACCAACATACTAACATAACCAACCTACTAACATAACCAACCTACTAACATAACCAACATACTAACATAACCAACACATACTAACATAACCAACATACTAACACAACACAACATACTAACATAACCAACATACTAACATAACCAACATAACCAACCAACTAACATAACCGACATACAACCAACATACTAACACAACCAACATACTGACATAACTAACATACTAACACAACCAACACAACCAACACAACCAACACAACCAACACAACCAACACAACCAACACAACCAACACAACCAACACAACCAACACAACCAACACAACCAACACAACCAACACAACCAACACAACCAACACAACCAACACAACCAACACAACCAACACAACCAACACAACCAACACAACCAACACAACCAACACAACCAACACAACCAACATACAACCAGCATACGACACACAAGGAGAAGAAAAAAAAAAAGAAAAAAGAAAAGGACATATATATACACATATACATACATATGTATATGTATATATATATATATGTATATATATATGTATACACATATGTGTATACATATGTGTATACATATACATATATATTTTTTTTTATTTCTTTTCTTCTTTTGTTCTATGTTTAGGAAGAAATAAATGATGTCGTTAAAGAAGAATTAACGAAACTTATAGGACATATTACGAATGAAGATAAATGGAAAGACGTTGCCGCACAGTGCGGCAACGTGAGTTCTTCGTCGCCAGACGACACCGAAGGAGAAAAAACTGCAAAGCAAAAAGCTTGTAAGCTTTTTGCTTCAGGTTTAAAACACATTTCTAATATTAACGAAAGTGACGATGCTACCAAAACGCTCAAACAAACTATGATGTGCGCAGCACTTAATCTTTATGCTGATCAATTAATAAAAAAAGCAGAAAAACAATGTCCATTAGATAATGAAAAATTGAAAAAGGCAATAGATGTGACCTTTGGTAAAAGTAGTGACATTATGAATGGAGGAACTCCATGTCCAGCTGGTTCTAATTCTTGTTTTGAATGCACAAGACAAGAAAAATTTGACACTTGCCAAATTGGCTCTGCCAAGGTAAAGGACGAAATGGAGAAACTCCTCCTCAAGGAAGACCAATCCACCTCCAACACCCCTACGATGGAACAAACACTTGACAAAATTAATAGTAAAGACATTTTCTGTACTGAACTCCAATGCGCCATCAAACAACACTACAACAAAACCAAAAAAGGAAAGACAGGTGGAATGACCACACCCAATTGGGTAAGTGGGAACCAACATCAATAACAACTACATATATATATACATATGCATATATATATATATATACTTATATGTATATATGTATATGTATTTATACATGTATACTTACGTATATGTATATGTATATGTATATGTATATGTATATGTATATATGTATATGTATATGTATATATGTATATATATATATGTATATATATATGTATACACATATGTGTATACATATGTGTATACATATACATATATATTTTTTTTTTATCTCCCTTCCTTCTTCTTTTATGATCAGAGTGACATAAATGATGAAGCCAAAGGCGTATTAGAGCAACTTCTAAAACATATTACGCAACCTTCGCATGAGAAGGACGTTGTCGACTTCTGCAAAGACAACGCCGCATGGAATAAGGGCCATAAAGAAAGGAAAACAAATAAAGCAGCTTGTTTACTTTTTGCTTCAGGATTAAAGCACATTTATAACCAACATAGTGTCAGTGTTAAGGGCCCTGTTAATGGCCCATCGTTTGAACAAACGATGGGTTGTTTATTTCTTAAGGAATATGCAAAACAATTGCAAACAATGGCAGAAGAGAAGAAAAAAGGAAATAGTTGGGTACATCCTCTTTGTGACATAGATGAGGGCATAAAACATGCTTTTAATGAAAGTGAAAAAATTATGAAGAGTGTATTATCTGAATGCAGCAGTGGTCCTAATGGTATTTCTTGTTTTCAATGCAAGCTTACGGACAACTATGATAATTGCCCCATTGGCAATGAAGATATAGGAAATAAAGCTACAGAACTGTTCAAAGACGATCAGAAACAAACCCATATGCAACAAACATTAGAGAATACAGTTTGTCCCATCCTTCTTACGGATCTCCTTACCCCTTTTCTTCCTTTGGCTCCTGTCTCTATTGGTCTTTCTGCTATGGCTTATTACCTTTGGAAGGTAAGATAAAAAAAAATAAAATAAAAAATAAAATATTTTTTAATGGTTAAAAAAAAAAAAAAATTTTAATGGACAAAATTAATTGTTAAAAGGAAAAGAAAAATTTTTTTTAATGGTTAAAAGGAAAAAAAAAATTTTAATGGTTAAAAAAAAAAAAAAAATTTTAATGGACAAAATTAATGGTTAAAAAGAAAAAAAAAAATTTTTTTTAATGGTTAAAAGGAAAAAAAAAAAAATAAAGAAATAAAGAATAAATGTGTAAGAAGAATATTTCTCAATCTTCTTAACAAAAATATCCTCTCATTTTTTTTTTTTTTTTTTGTAGTATTTTGGTCCTCTTGGTAAAGGAGGACCACGTTTCAGAAGATCTCCTGCTGAAATTCCTGGTTCATCAGTACAGGAACAAGTCCTCGATCATGTGGAAGAAGTCGGTTCACATGAATATCGATTGGTGAAGGAGCGAAAACCTCGTTCTGCTCCAACGAGAACGAAACGTTCCGATCGCGCGAATCGCCGCACCATTATTGAAATTCATTTTGAAGTGTTGGACGAATGTCAGAAAGGGGAAACACAATTGGCTCACAATGATTTTCTGGAACTTTTGGTTCGAGAATTCATGGGATCCGAATTAATGGAAGAAGAACAGGTTTCTAAGGAAGAAGTTCTTATGGAAGGTGTTCCTTTGGAACTTGTTCCTATTGAAGAGGTTCCAAGCTTAGGTTCCGGGTTACTGGTTTAAGCCTCAGTGTTTAGGGTTTATGTTTTAGGATTTAGGGTTTATGTTTCAGGGTTTAGGATTTAGGTTTTAGGTTTCAGGGTTTAGGATTTAGGTTTTAGGTTTCAGGGTTTAGGATTTAGGTTTTAGGTTTCAGGGTTTAGGATTTAGAATTTAGGTTTCAGGGCTTAAGGTTCAAGGTTTAGGGTTCCCAGGTTTTAGGGTTCTCAGGGTTTAGGGTTTAGGGTTTAGGGTTCACGGTTCACGGTTCACGGTTCACGGTTCACGGTTCAGGGTTCACGGTTTAGGGTTCATGGTTCAAGGTTTAGAGGTTAATGGTTCAGGGTTTAGGATTTAGGTTTCACGGTTTAGGGTTTAGGGTTTTAGTGTTCGCAGTTTTAGGTTTAGTTTTAGGGTTCAGGATTAAAGGTATAAATTAAAAGTTTCACTCTGTGAAAATTAAGACGTTTGTTTGACCTTGTGAAATGGATGAAAACCTTCATTGATAATATGCTTCATTTATATCATTTCATTATACAGAACAGACAGACAAACACACAAGAAATTTTGACGTAGTCTCGTGATAAGGGAAAAATATATATATTTCTAGTGTAAAAGGTTTTGGGAAAAAGAATATTGGTTTCATACCCTTTTTTTCCCTTTTTTAATTATGTGATATACACATATAATGAGTTAGGATATTCATGTTACTTCTTATTTATTTTAACATTTTTTTTTTGTTGTTGTTGTTCCTGTGTTTGTGCTCATATGTTCCATGTATAATGAATATGAGATCCTATAGAGGAAAGAAAAAGAAAACAAAAAAAAAAGTTTAAAACAAAATAAAAACAAATGTGAATGAGAGAATCTTTTTTTTTTTTTTATAAAGTTCTAATTATGAATGTTTATCGTTCCTCCACAATTTTTTGCGGGGAATCGTAATATAGTCCGCGCGGACGCGGGCGCGCGTGTCCCTACACTTTTTACGAGAACAGGATATAACACCTATTGGGCATGTTTAGAAAAAAGGAAAAGAAGGAAAAATATATTAGGAAAAAAAGAAAAGGAAAAAAATGAACAAATATACACTGGCATGATATATGCTGTCTGATTTGTGTTACGTCCTGATTATGACCCGCTTGTGCCCTCCCACGTGCGTTATTAGTTTCCCGCAACGAGAAAACATCGACTTTTTGGTGTCCGCTTCAAAAGGCTCACCCCCCGGCACTTGCATCATCAAACATAAAAAAAAAGTTCAAAACGTGTACATAACATTTACTGCTTTGGTCGCTAAAAAGTTTTCCTTGGTAAATTTTTCTTATGCTGCCCTTAAAAGAAATGAAAACTTCAGTTAGTAACTTCACATTGCTGTCATTAATGATGTTCGCTATTTGCAATTTCCTAATCATATGTATTAATAATGTGAAAAAATAACATGACCTATTCAGAATTTTTATTCCCTTCAGATGACGCGTCTCCACCTCCGCAACTGGCGCATCCTTCGAAAAATGCTCCTCTACAGGAATTATTTTTTCGAAACAAATATCCTCCAAAAATTGCACCAAATATTCACAACACTTGTCTAAATGTATTAAAATTTCTGCCCTTCTTCTTCGGTCATAAGGATCATTTTGTTCATACATCTTAAAAACGCTGACAAATGTTTTGAGCAAATCGTGTATATCAATTATGCTTATCAAGGAGGTACAAAATTGTCCCCTTTTTTTATGAACAAGCAAGGCACTTAAAAAATCGTTAAACTTCCTCAAGTAGAGTAAATAAAATAGAGAACTGATTTTGTGGATGGACAGAAAATTTCCTACGTTGAAAAAAATCACGGTGTTCTCTCTTACAAAAGGAAATGATAAATTTTTGTGATTTCTCCGATTACTCTTGTCGTATTCCTCACATACCCCTCTTCTCTTCTGCAAAACGATTCGGTACAACGCCAGGATATTGTCCACGAAGGGTCCACGCACTTCTTCCCTCAGTCGTGCGCTGCTTATGCAAAATATTGCCATCGTTTTGCAGTTCACCTCGGTCATGATTAACCGACGGATTTTTCCAAAAACGGAGTCATACACATTCCCCCCTACAGCAGTTGTTCTGTCCAAAATGAACAATTCGAAAATGTTGCATATGTCTATTAAATTTAAAAAATGTGTGCATTTCAGTAGTAGATAATTTGCTAAGACATATGTAAATACGTTTCGCTCCTTTGATTTGATACTACTATGGATGATGACTGCCATGCTGTGGACATTCTCCCGCATGATCTTACTTTCTTTATCCCTCCTCTTGTGCACGGGTAAATCAGCAGTACTGTTGAACAGGCCCTCACTACGCAATAAACGTGAGATGCATTGCATTATTTCGCCCCTTGATACTGAAGCCAGGTCATTCCGCCCGTCTCCAACTTCGTCTGGTTCTTCACGCGCACCTTCCTCCTCGACCTCTTCCATGTGCTCCTCCGCGAGAACAGTCCCCCTTGAGTAACTCCCCCGGGAAAAGCAAAACTTCGGACCTCTATCGAATTTCAAAAAGTGATGTTCCAGCTCCCCATGAATAGGGTGGGGCATGCCCTGTAGGAAGCTCACCGACACGTACACATGTGATAGGAACGTGTACATTGGACAACAAGCGGATTTGCATTTTGCCAAAAAAACCATAAAAGTAGACACGTCGTGCATATTGAAAAGGTTGCACCCATATCTGGGAGATCCACTTTCTGGGCAACTCGCAAAAACTCCGTAATCAGCGCTTCTTCCAAAATTACGCACTGTTTGGTAAAAATGGTCCATTTCATCCTCCCTGTTTGTGTTTCCCACGTCGGAGAAAAAATAAGTCTCTATGCACCCCTTAAAATGTGTGCAAAGAACGGAAAGGAAACTCACACCAAAAGAAGGCTCCTTTCTCATTTTGTGTAAAATATCCATACATAAGACATGCATAAATTTGTACGCGCAGAACTGCACCATTTTGTCACACTTCATTTTTCTCTCCTCCACCAAACATTTTAATATGATCGTCATTTCCTTGATGGAAAAGACGTTAATATTGCCAAGGAATAAATCCTCCATTTTCATGTACACTTCTTCCTTATACTCCTTGGTGAAATGATCTCTCAACTTGTGTAGGTTGTGTAAAATGCAAGAAAAGTGAATGTAGTTTCTTTCGCACTCTTTATAAATATGTGGTAGTAGCAAACTGACTTTCCTTTCTGTATTTTTTTTTTCTTCCAAAGTTGGTTTTCCCCTCCCCAGGGACTTCAAAATGCGTGTGATTTGTTCAAAATTCATATGTGTCTCAGATCGCTCCAGCCACAATTCTTTCATACCCCTAGCGATGTGGTATTCCCTCGTAGTTCCGAATACGGACATACATTTATTCTTTACTTCAGTTGTGACGTCGTCCATTCTGCCCCTCAAATGAACTACCACTTGGGATGGGCCCATTCCCCCCTTCCCCTTACCTGTCTGTGCCACATTTCCGGTAGGCAACCTTCTTCCCAAGTGGGTAAGAAATTGATGCCCACTATGTGCAGTCTTAACCATAACTCCTTTGTTCCTCCTCCATATGGGAAATACATTTTGCATTTCGCCTTTTATTATCATGGTTGTTGCTGATTCCCGTGATGTTTGCGGCCGCGGCCTCAGCTGGAAGGGCCCACTGAAGTGGCACCCATTTTGTTAACAAGGCTCCGCGCCTACGCAGGTACATAGCGTGTACAATCCTGCATAACGCGTTGAACGTAGGAGAAACAAAACAAAAAAAAAAAAAAAAAAAAAAAAAAAAAAAAAAAAATTAAACAAAAAAGGGAAAAGAAGTTACGGTAGTAGTACTATTAAATAGCAAAACAAACTCAGAAGTTACACCAATTTGGAAAGTTCAAAAAATTAAACACACGGGGGAACAGGAGTTACGTAACTTTATTGGAAGTTACAAAACAACAAACGAATAAATTGGGCTAATGTGGAGGGGCAAAAAACAATTACCACGTCGAAATTGGGACCAAAAGGGGGGCAAAAAAAAAAAAGCGGCATGCAATTGACAAAAAAAAATTTATCCAAAACGACACTTCAATTTTTATGTATTTTTTTTCGCGTGAGAATAAAAGGCATTCCATTGGGGGTACCCCACTTGGCATATGTAAAAGCGTGTTTCCCATGGGGCACATCACTCCTTCCCCCACCAAAACAACACCAACAGAAATAACATAAGTCAGGATAAAGTGCTTAACAAAGAGCGACCCTCTCCTTGCCTCTCTAAAAAAGAAACTTGTGGAGAAGGCAAATTAGCAACAGGAGGAGAAGGCACAAGGACTGCTTCCCCTGAGAACCCAGGACACAGAAAATCCCATCCCCAATGTAACCATGGTTACACTGGCATTTTATATTTTCCTTTTTATCAATGGAACACTCTGCATTGACATCACAATTGCCGTTTTCCTTCGAGCAGTCCTTTACCGTCTTAGGTATGCACTTAAAATAATCCACACTATTATCAGGCATGTAGTTAGCTATACATCTACACTCCTCTTTATCCTTTTCCACAATGTAGCAGCGAGCGTTGGGCCCACATTTTGAGTATTCACAAATGTGATTAACTTTGAAGAGCACGAAATTTCTAATTGCCGTGGTGTAGAATTTCGTTTTTAAAATTATCTGCTCTACGTTGTACACTGTGTTATCGATCATGCTTGTCGTTTCCTTCAATTCTCTCCCCTCCTTGAGCAGCCTGTTTTTTATCTTCTCTGCGTGGTCTAAAGGGGGAGCGTTCCGCGTAGGCTGTTCTGCGGGAGGCGATATACGAGGTTCCTCATGTTCTTCTCCCCCTTTACCAGTGTCTGCATTAGCATTTTTTGCAATGTCCTTTTCTGCATTAACATTTTTTGCAATGTCCTTTTCTGCATTAGCATCTTCCGCATTGTCCTTTTTTGCATCAGCATTTTCCGTATTGCCCTTTTCTGCATTGTCCCCTTCTCCATTAAGATTGTCCGCATCAGCATTGTGTTCTTTAGTATCGTGTGTATTATCATTTTCGGTCGTATCAATATCATCCTGAGCCCTCGCCACCTGTTCAATATTTGCCTTATTCTTGCCCAAGGGGGAGGAATTCCTCTGAACAAAATTATACGCCTGGTTCACGGCCGCCTCCGAGGAGGATTTGGACGTGCTTCTCAAGTTTGCATTCTTCTGTACATGGTGCGAGGCTTTCTCCTGCTTCCCCGTGCCCAGGTCAGTATGGTTCACTTTATTTTGTTCTTCCTGTATCAAATAGGTTTCCACTTCTTTTTCAACATTTTTCCCATGGAGGAAAGTATTGCCCTCCTTTACATCACTTCCTTCTTCTTCCTGTTGTGTGTTACTTTGAGGTATAGTACTGTCATCGTTGCGCCTTGAGATTTGTCCTTCACTTGAAATGTGTTCAAGGGTGTTGTAATCGTTGGTGATGTCCTGGTGCTTGGGAGGATCCACCCCATCGGTTCCTTTCAATTCATTCCCATTCGCGTGGACAGCAGTGTTCAAATGTAAAAGGAGGAAAATTGTGAAGGTGAATGATTTGTTCCAAGTTGTGCGTTTCATCTCCTCCGTCTTGCCTGTTCATCCGAAAAGTTGCTTCTACTTTGAGCATTGAATAACGCATACGAGCATTCAAACATGCGTATTCACATCGCGGGTAAATGGTATGCGCAAATATAGCACGCATATGTGGATGAACCAAGAATGGAGTTGCAATTTATTTATGGGAGGAAAGTATGAGTTGGAGAAAGTTGCACTGTCGCATTTCGGTTTGAACAAGTTGGCAGGAGGAAAAAAAAAAAAAAAAAAAAAAAAAAAAACTAATCTGGCAGAACAAAGCTGGATGCAACAACAACAACAAAAAAAAAAAAAAAAAAAAAAAAAAAAAATACATATATGTATATACTTAACATCCGAATACGCGCATCAATTTTTTTTTCCATTTTTCAATTCGCTGCGCACGACATGCAAAAATCATCGATAGGCCATTTTTTTTCCCCCCCCCCTTCCCGCGCAGAAACAGTTCAGTATATCTATGTTAAAAATTAGCACACATTCATGCATGCGGGCGCTGGCGCCTCCGTAAATGCGCGCAGTTGAAATAGACACCGAGCAAAATTCTCTTACCTGTTGAGGAAATATCGCCAAGGTTGCTTACCACTTTCGGTAAAGACTTCATCCCTTCCGTGTGCAGCGCAGCGCGAGGCGCACAAAGTGGCCATCCGAAAAGGAGTGCCAACGGTATGGCAACATAGTAACGGCAGAGCGGCAAAATTGGCACCGGGCGCGAACAAAACGAAGCATCACGGCAAAAGTGAAGTCGATTAACCCAAACCTCCGCGGCGGCAACTGCGCCCATGAATTCGAGCAACTCTGTTTTCTCTTTTTGCTGGACTCTCGCTTTTCTCTTTAAGTATGTTCCTTCGCGGAGAAAAGTTGCTATTTTTAATACCACGTCGGAAAAGTTGAATATTGTGGAAACAAATTGAAGGAACTTCCCCCCCTCCTCCCCTTCTCCAAATGTGCTAACCCCATTTGAATCAATTTTGCTGTAAGCATTTCTAAGTTAAATAAAAATGTCCATTATGTTTTATCACCTTTTTTTTTTTTTTTTTTTCAAGAAAAATGTAGGAATTGCTATTTTTTTTTTTTTTTTTTTTCGTTTCCTCCCGGTGACACACACTTATTTAGGAAGTTTGTCCAAATCAAATGATGTGGGGTTATATTCCCCATGCATCTCTAGGGGTTGAAATGTTGCCATGTTTTCCCATACTCTTCCATATTTTCCTATATTCCCCCATAATGGCAGCACAAACGTGCTGCAAACCGCTCAAGGCATGTCTACACATGGGATAGCCCCTTTTCTGGATGAAAATGAAAAGGGGGGGGGGGCAGAAATTACCACCTGGTTCCCACTTATGGGTGAGCAGATAACTCTGTTACAGCAGGAAGTGGAAAATGCATTTTTACTAATTATGTACACATAATAGAGGAAATACAAGAAGGAAAAATCAACTAGTAGTACATATGCGCAATGTGTCCCATACCGACTTATTACTCTCAAGGTAGGGAAAGGCCTTTTCGCTAACTATCCGAGGCAACCTTCACTATTCTGTGCATCAAAATGCATAACCACGTTCCTCTTCTTCACCTGAATGGAGAATAAAAAACCACTTCGTACTTTTACACAAGTATAATGCACACACAAAAAAGTGTACAATCATCTAACAAGAGAGGTAGTTCTAAGAACGCAGTTAATTTCTATCTTCCTGCGATGGTCCACTTATTTCCGATTTTTTTTTTTTTTTTTCCTCACCACGTGGTGTATGAGTCTGCATCGATTGGATTAATCCTCTTTCCCTCTTGGCCATTCCAATTTGAGGCGCTATTTGTTTGTCACCACCCTTTGGGACATTCTTCTAAGCATAGAAGAGATGCATACACATGAATAAGTGAGTTGACGAAGGCAAAAGTGGAAGGTGTTCAATTAGCATGCCACACCTACGTTTGTATACTTGAGAAAAATGCATTAAAAAGGTTCCAACAACTTTGGGGGCCTATCCCCCCGGTGACACTTTTTTCGAAGAGGGACATATGGGAAATAAAAGAAATCTCCCATTTGGAGGAAAAAAAAAAAAAAAAAAAAATGATCCTTGCAGGTACCCACCTAATGTTCACTTCATTTTTATGCACTTATTCAAAGCGAAAGGAACCGAACGGTTCCATCTCCTTATGCGTATCTAACATTATACATATCTTCATTCGGGTAACTCAGTTTAGTTGTTCTTATTAGAGCTTCATGCCAGATGCAGAATTCTCCGTGAAGTCACCTGACTTCATTTTTAATGACCATTTCTCGTGCTGCGCACTTTACCAAAGGGGTTCTTTTTAACCTTGCACGAATATCAGCAGAAGGTAGCATTTTTTTTTTTTTTTTTTTTTCCCCATATTTTGAAAGTAGTAAAAATGGGGCTATGCCCAATTAGCAGCTCGTTTCTATGCAGTTTAATTATATGTGAAGAAGAAAGGTAGAGGTAGTCCCTGCTCACCTCCTCCTCCCCTGAACCGCACATGCATATGCAGGTTATAGATGCTTGCCTGCGCACATACGTATCTGCTCACCTCCATATGTATGACCCGCAGGACGGGTTACCATAGAATCGTTTTTGAAGTACCCCGACAATGAAGGGGTTCAGCGTCAGCAGCTTGTTCGCGCCTAGTAAGGGGGAAAACCCAGTTGGGGAGAGCGTCCAAGATGGAGAAAGTAACAAAGCTGTGGAAAGTCACCTAAATGAAGACCCCCCCCTAAGGGGGGAAGCCTGCCAAATGGAGGCAGATGAGATCCCAACCTCGGAGCAAAGAAAACCCAAACAAATCGAAGACATCAACAAAATCGCTTTTTACGAAGCGGTGCTAAAACAACTTAAGGACGATGACCTAACCGATTCGTTCGAAGCCCTGAGGAAGGAAATTAATTTGGAGCAAAGCAAAACGGTGAAAGAGAATTACCTGTTCCATTTATTTAGGAAGAGCTTGTACAAGGGGAATCCTGATTACGAAAGGGATATAGAGGAAGAGGATGGACAAAAAGAAGACCAACGGAATGATCAAATTGCAAAGTTGAAAACCTATGGTATGTTCCTAAAAAATGCACAACTGCGTAGTAACAATGAGACAATCTTAAATTTAGATTCATTAAAAAAGGAAAAGGGAGGAAGGATAGTATACTCCTATGATATCACGGACAGAGTAGAATTAATTCACCAACATAAAGTCACCTGTTGCACGACGAACAGTACAAGAAATATGTTGTGCTCAGGTGGAGCGGATCACGCCATTAAAATTTGTAAAATATATGAAAATGTGAAAAAGAGAAAAATATACACCATTGATAATAAACACATGGGAAAAATTAACTGCATGAAATTTCATCCCGTAAAAAATCTTTTATTCTCAGCGAGTGATGATTGCACCATTCAAATTATCGATGTAAATAAAATATTAAAAAAGAAGAAACAACAATTTAGGTACCGAAGAAATGTAAGGGAAAAAATAAATGATTTATCCAGTCAAAATGTAGTTATACAAGATAAAAACGCCTTTGTAAATCTATATGTCCATCCCTGTGGAGATTTTTTATATGCTTGTAATAAAAATGAAAATATTGTTAAACTCTTCGATTTGGAGACCTTATCTTGTTTCACATCGTATGAAAAGAACGACCAACATCATAGTGCCACAATAAACTGTATCAGTGGCACGTCAGATGGAAGTTTCTACTGCTCTGTATCGCAAGATGGACACATCAAAATATGGGATGGGCATGAGTCCAAATTAGTACACACAAAATTTAATGCCCATAATGGGTATTCTGTAGAATCTGCTACTTTTAGTAAAAGTAATTATTATTTGCTTACTTCTGGACTTGATGGACAGACAAAAATTTGGGACATTCGAAATTTTGAGTCCCCCTTCACTTTCGGAAATGGAATTTTATCATGCACTTCCAACAAAAGCATCTTCATGAATGATGAATACTTTATTGCAAATGTCATTCAAACAAATGATCACTTCACATCCAAGTTTTTCATTTACAATGCCTATTTTGGAAACCTCGAATGCAATGTACAAAATATACACAATGACAAAATCTCAGACATTGTCAACGCTAGGGATGGACTGAATGTGCACACGGCAGGCCACGACTACGTATGCAAAACGGTGAAGATTGATCAGCGCCCTACACATGACGGGGGGTGACCCGCCTGGTTGAGGAGCCAAGTAGAAATTCCATGTCACACGTCGACAGAGAATACTAACGTAACCACTTCCTACACATGGGAGTATTTTTTTTTTTTGTAAAATTCCAGCACAAAGTGGAATCCTTTCTGTGGAGGGTGAATCACACATCGCGCGCGCGGATAGGTTCACTCTCATTTGCGCACCTCCTTCGGCATATGCTTCGAGCAGATTAACGAGCACTATCTGTCAAAACTCATAGATCCATTTTGTCTCTTCCCACTGAGCATATGGTCCGTATTCCAATGGGGCATGTCCATTTTTTTTTTTTTTTTTTTTTTTTTTTCTCCCGCGTTACGAAAAAAATAGACGCACTAACATGGTACTGTGTAGGGTTCGCAAAATTTCCACAAAATAAAGTGAACTTCCTCCCCCACACCCTCGCAGATGAGGGGATAAATAAAATTTATGGCGATGTCATGTTGTTGAACAGAATAGCTGAGTCTATACATGTGCTCAAATGTAAGGAAAAAAAAAAAAAAAATTGCAAAAGCGATTTGGAATTTCTACGATGAATTATGAAGCACCCACGTGGGGAAAGCCTTCTCATGAAATTGGGGTATTGCTCCACCCCAGGCACGACCAGTAGCGATAGGAGCGACAATTGCAGTGACGATTGCAGTGACGATTGCAGTGACGAATACAATGTCCGGGGTAGGAGGCACGGGGAACGCAGCGCCTCCGCGAAGCCATTGTATGACGAAACGGATCGCACCATGGTGAGCAAGTACCTCAAAGGAATGAAAAAAAATAAAGAGAAAAATCAATTTTACCATTTCAAAAAGTACTTAGCAGAAAATAATGTCTTTTTTGTATTCGTCCACTTGTTTGTGAAGCTGATACGTAACAGGGACACAGTGGAAAACCCCTACGATTACGTCATGAAGTACTACGGACAGAGAGGGCACACCTCAGTGGATGATGCTCTTCGCAGAAATTTAATCAAAGAAAATAAAAAATATAGAACAGAAAATGAGCAACTGGTTGGGAAAATAAACGAGTTGCTTGTCCAGGTGGAAGACCTGCGAAAAAAGGACACCTGCAATTTTATTGCAAACTGGTTTTTCAAAAACGGCGATGAGCAGCTTGATTGGACTGATCTCTTCGGGAAAGAGTTCATGGGGAGTGGTCACAATGTGGAAGATACACCAAGTAATTATACTACACAAAACAACCAGAACGGACCATTTCCCGACAAGGACTACAGGGAACCCACCCACTTTGTATTCAGTCGAGACACGTTTTACCTCTTTCTGAGTTTTCTGGACGACCCCACCAGAATGCAACTTCGTGAGGTACTTACAGGGGGGCTCAACCATGAGGGGAAATCCGTCCTGTGCGAGGGGATACACAAAGGATTGTCTGTGTTTGTAAATCAGTATGTATCTTTGGAGAAGCTGGGAGAAAATGGGGCTCACAAATTGGACAGGAAGAAGCATCGCAACGAGAGAATAGTTCCTACACTCCGCTATCAAAATGCCAATAATGCGCATTCAAGGTGACATGTGCTTTGTTCAGATAATAGCAGGGACACTGTTACCGTGCTACCCTGTTGCTACTCCACCACTAGGCCGATTTCACCGACTGCGCGCAGAGAAGAATAGTAGTTAACAGAGTGATGTAAAATTTATTCTTGGAGAAAAAGTGGAAAATCGTATCCAAGAGCGAATTGGACAAGTGCTTCATTTTAATCACGTTGACCGGGGAAAAGGGTCCACAAATACGGTTCCCAAAAATTCGATGGGTACTCTGTGGTAGAGTGAATCTTGATCTGTCCACCACAATCAGCTCATGGTCTGTATTTAAAAACTTATACTTTATATATAAGTACATTTCTGTGCTCTGTAAAATATCAGCATAGGACACATCCTTCCTACAGGGAATTTTAATCAAGGGTTTGGGAATACCACAGAAATGAGCAAAGGAAAATTCATCATTGAACATAAAAGAACTATTTTCAATACGAGCTTGCAAAATTGTTGTAAGGTCGAGAAAAGGACCTTCTAAATCATTCTCTGTTATAACGTCCATATTTAGGCAGTTATTTATATGCTCTTCTTTTAATGTTAAATTTCCAAATAAAGCCTTCTCTATAATTAATCCGTTTTTTCTCTCCTCTTTTTGGAGTTTTTCCAAATAGATACTTTTTACTTCGTTGATTTTATTTCTGTATATGACTTCTGCTTCCATCTGCAACTGCCTCCTACATTCTTCGATGGTGGATTCGTGAATGTATCCATTTAGTACATCATAGTAGAATTTTTCAAATTTGTCGTTCAACATTTGGTAAGCCTTCTGAATGCAGTGATAACATTCCTCATGTTCCCTTGATAATTTTTTGTGGACACTGAACAGCTTGGACAGTTGGAGGTAACTCCTCCTTATGGTTTTTCCATCGGCGTTGCTCCTGACGCTGAGGATGTCATAGTACATTGGCTTCACGCTGTATTGGCTAATTCGCTTGATCTTCTCCACGTAGTTCTGAAGGAAATATTTTTTATTTTCACTGTTCATAGAGGAGATATTCCATAGGGTGTTTCCATACGCCTCGGCTCCTTCGCTCCTATCACTTCGACTCCTTATGGACTCTTCTTTCCTCGTGCTTAGCTCCCTAAACGATTCCATCTCACCGCCATTCACTTGGTCCTCCCACGTTACCAGCTCCATGCTGGTGTGGTGAAACCGCAAAAGGAGGAGTCCTCAGGGTACAAGTGTGAGAGTGCGCAAGGTGGCATTTCCAAATGACCCTTTCAGATAACCCTCTCAGGTAACCTTATCAAATGGATTCCCGAAAGAAAAAAAAAGTAAAAAAAAAAAAAAAAAAAAAAATTAATACCGGGGAACCAATGCAGGGGAAATTTAACTCCTGAAACACCATGGGCATTTCCCCCCATTTTGCTATCCCCCCTGGACCATTTGCAAAAATATAACTTGTACTCAGGGAGGCTCTGCTGAATGCACCAAAAGAAGAAGCAGTGTCCTCTGTATTTTCCCTCTTACACACAGAGCGGTATAGTAAACGTCCCAGGAACTTGATTGCACAATTTTCCCTTTTCCCCTTCCCATATTACGCACCCTACGGCGAAGTGAAATACGCCCGCCAAGGGTAACCGATGTGTCAGCACCGCTTTCTTAACATCCATCTTTTTTAATCTTACCCGATGGATCTGTAACCCTCGGCACTTGTTCCTCTTTTAAAAAATCCCCGTGAGCAGACTAATTTGCTTTTTTTTTTTTTTTTTTTTTTTTTTTTTTTTTTTTTTTTTTGGCTTGCCCCGTAGGACACGCTGTAACTTGGAGAAAAGAAAATCCTGAGGAATTTTTTTATCACGTCAGATTGTCACACATAAATGAAGGCTCTTACATAAGCAACCCGCTCCTGGTACATCATCAGGGGAGGGGAAATGATGTCGAGGGTCACAGTTATCATTTCTCATACGCCCATGAACGTGAACAAGAGGATGTGTTCCCTATAAACCATCCTCGCTGCGTGGAAATTCGGTTATAATGGAACAAAATATTTCGAGTGACCAAGCGGAAAGAACCTTTTCGAGGCCTACGATGGAACACCGAGCGGGAAATAACCGCACTTTTGTCGTACGAAAAATGATGCCAGCGCTCCGCTTCGAAAAATAATTTCTCTCTATGGGCAGAAAATGATGCTATGAATTCTTGGGCTAGTGGTGTAGTGGTATCACGTTCGCTTCGCATGCGAAAGCTCCCGGGTTCGATTCCCGGCTGGTCCATTTTACGTGTATGCCCCCGAATAAGCGAAAAAGGTAAACTTAAACTTAAAAAGAAAAGCTTCTTAAAACTTTTGATCGTTAATAAAAAATAATAATGGCATAACGGAAAATAAATTAAGAAGATGACGGCCAAAAATAAACACCTCACCACAAGCCCCCCATATTAAAGAAAGATTTCAAGAGAATGAATTGTAATAAGAAAATAATATTATTATAGTTTTACTTAAAAAAAAAAAATAAATAACTTTATTATTCTATAAAAAAAAAAATAGTTTATTATTGTATATAATCCTATAAAACACATATATACGTGTATTTTACTGATAAAATGTATTCTTCTTAAACACTTATGAAATATGCTGAGCATATCATTATATTTCCATCTTTCTTACTGAGGCCATTATCACATATTTTGCTGAATTAGGGGGAAAGCCCTTTTAGTGGACGTACTTTTAAAACCCTGCGGAAAGACACCATATTTTAAAAAAGGCAAACTTTTGAAGGGCATAAGAGGGCCTACATATATATATCCCAATTGAAAACTACTTCAAAAGAAGGAGTACCTATGAACTCGCCTTGTGGTTCGATGGACCATCCCACCTTTATACAAATCATTACTTAATTGGATGCAAAATTTAAGGAAGATTCATTCCTAAGTTATTGTTCTGTTCATTTAGCGGAAATATCAATTCGTAGGTCATCATAAAGCAAGGAAAATGGGCCCCTTATATTTTCCAGGACAGTTAAGGAATATTATACTGTGTAACCATTTTCCAGGGTCCTAGAATGGGGTGAAGTGGGATGGCATACCGTGGCGCGCTTAAAATTTTAATTGAAACCCCCCTCTTCTTTTGAGAATGTGCAAATATAGAAGGTGCCCCCGTTAAACTTGCAGAAATAAAAGAGCAAAAACGTACGCGCGGTTACTTTTTTCTGTTCATGAAGAGATGTCACAATTGAAGTTTAAAAAAAAAAAAAAAAAGTTAAATGAGTAACTGTCCTGTAGAAAGCTGTGCGCACCTCCCTCATTGGTTAAAAATGCAATAAACACTTTTCTGCCAAATGAGGAAGTTACTAAATTTACAACTGTTTTAAAATGAGAAAACTGGGAGAACAAAAAAAAAAATATAAAATAACAAAATATATTTATATATAATAATAATATGTTCTCTTTTTATTTTTATATTATATCATCGACTTTTTCTTCATAAAGCATTTTTTCATAAAAGCTTTTTGACAGAAGCGGGATTCGAACCCACGCCTTATACAGACTACCGTCTGAAGGTAGCGCCTTAGACCACTCGGCCATTCTGTCGAACAATTATTTTCGCGATTGAACAAGCATATGTACTGAACTCAGTACAGTAAAAGGCCGGGTAGAGCCGTACGTTCCACCGACCTCATAACAATGTAATCCGAACATTTCACTTATTTCATGGCCTATCTTCTCTACATATCGTAAGAAATAAAGAAAATCGTGCGTCCTTTCCTCCATGGTCCGCAGCGAAGTATCATTTAAGTTAACAATTCATTTAAAAAAAAAAAAAAAAAAAAAAAAAAAGAGAAAAGTCAAGCTAAATTGCCACGTACAAAAACACAATGCGCATAAGTTCATGATCCCATAGTCGGAAAGAAATGGACGTGTGATACTACATCTGCCTGATGAAGCAATTGAGGCGTAGAAAAACACAGCGTGATTACAGTTGCCCGCATAGGAGCAATCCACTCAAGCTTTCAAAGAGGGGTGGGGATTCATATCTGACAGTGCACATACAAAAGCATACACCCATGTCGCAAGTTCGTTCGTATTGACCCCTACATTGTTACTTTTCCTTACGGATAATCATCCAAACAGGTATCAACCTACTCTGATCCTATAAAAGAGTTACCCAATCAAAGTTCGAGAAGAAGGTCGCACAGAGCCAAACGTGTGGACGTGCAGGCAGGCATACTGACTCGCTAACCTTACTCATATGGGTACATTTTTAAAGGTTCAAAGGGATGTCCACCCGTTCCAATTAACAACTCTCCAATTACGTGTAACACATTTTGTAAGAAGGATGAGAAATTACCCTTCGTGGCCTACCTCCTTATGTGTATTCTAGCCAATCAGCGAAAAGCAATTCCTAGAGTAGCGCTCAGAAAGAGGCGATGAGACCCCCCTTGAAAAGAGGATCACCAAGTAGGATGAAGAAGTAAAGGAACACATGCACGTACACACTTGTTAGATTCAATGTGATAAAGGAGGAAAAAGGCTCAAGGATACGTCTCCCCAATTTTAGGCAAAGGTGAAAGGTACCTTCTTTTTCTGCCAAGTAGGAAAGGAGCTTACCTGCACGAATTTTCAAACTCATGGTGATTTCCGCAGAAGGAAGAATCATAAAGTCGGCTTGAACAACGAATGTGTTAAAATCTTCAAATAAAGGTTATATGTTCGACACTCCATCTGAACGAACCTTTTTTTGTTTTTTGTTTTTTGTTTTTTTTTTTTTTTTTTGCAAAATAATCGAAGCAGTTTTGCATAGCGAGGATAAGGAGAGAAGATACACCCCTGCAGATGATTACTCTTTTACGTAATTGAAAACAGTGCATACCTATCAAATGTATGTGTAATTCCCGCTTGGAAATGTCGTGAAGATGCCACCACGAAATGACTAACATCGGATGCAGCCACTCTTACTCCTACTAATCGCACTGATCATTGGTAAGTGCAAGACCGGCAGGGGGATCAAGCGAAGGGGGGACAACTACCACCACAGATGCGGAAGGGGTAGTCGCCATTGCAGCTGCAACAGATTCCGCAGTACCTTCCTGCACCTCTACGTGCTGGTGCTCTCCCTAATTCTGTTGAGCGAAAATGCGACCACTATTCAGGCGTACCGAGTGACTTGTCACGGAAACCAGTTATCTTTCCTTCCCAATGTGGTGTCCAAGGTGCAAAGAAGATACTCCCCCAGACGCTACGCCAAAGGGGGGAGTGGTACAATTGGAAATGGTGGCAGTGCAAGGGGCGAAAGCGCGATGCTCCCAAGTGAAGAACACCTCCCCACAAACAGAAGCACATCGAACAATTACTTCAAGTCCCTCTGCTCCAGCAGTGTGCTAAATAAGAGCGTGGACGAAAACGTAAATTTCGAAGATGGGGTGGCGAGTTTCTTCACATTGAACCCAAATCCGAACATTGGCTTTTTGGTTGGTAGGCCGAAGCGGCGAAGTGCGACCGATGTGGTGCAAAATGACGTGGAAGAAGAGTCAGACGCAGAAGAAGGTGCAGATGTAAAAGAAAGGGCAGATGAGACAAAAGAGACAAACCAACCGGCAACTCCTCATCAAAAAAAAAGAACAAAAAAAATTCGCCTCAAACTCAAAAGAGGATACATGAACGAAGTGTACGACAGGGAGAAAAAGAGGCTCAATGAGGTCCTATTGTCCTTCGAGGATAAAAGCATATTCAAGGCTTCCAAAAAAAAAATCAAAGAAAACATACTTCTCTTAAATGGACAAACTGTAAATATAGAAGTGATAAAACAATACTTGTTTCATAAATTAAGATTAGAATATTATGAAAGCATAAGGGACCAAAAGAAAATCCTGACATTGGATCTATGGTCCAAGGAAATTAATGTATCTGTTGAAAATTTGAAGAAACTAATTGTTTATATTTACAAAATGAAGACTCTGGTGCAGAAGGAAGATGAAGAATTGCTTATTAAGACTTATTTTTACAACAAGACGAATATGTTTAGTTTGTTCAGGAACGGTGCCGCAGGAGGAGGGGATGTGGTGGCCCCCTTTGACTTTTCCGTGCCGGACGTGGACTCCACCGTTGATGACCAAGGGAAAGGGAGCGACCTTGATCCCAAAACGAAGAAGGAAGAAGCGGCCACGAAAGGAGTGCCTTCTAATGGAGCAATGGGCAAAGGGGGGCAACTTCTCCCTATGCCCATCTCCCCCAAGCGGGACATCTTCACCGACTACTTCGACAACAACGAAGTGGTCCTGTACAACGATTGTGAAAATTTAATAAACTCAGAAGTACAGAAATTCATCGAGTGTATTAAGGATATTGTCTTTTTTGAGAATTCCATTTACATGTTGGAAAAGTTGGAAAATAGACCCCCCCTTCTGGAGGAGGTAGCCTTTGCTTACAACTACGACAAGGATATTTTCATACAAAAATTAGAAGTTAAAATAAAGTTGTCCCAGAAATTGTTAATATATTTTATCCCACTAATTAATAATATTATACGGAAAGCTGAATCTAATTTTAGTAGCAACTTAAGTGAAGACGACTTCTTACTCGTCAGCTTAGATGCAGTGAAAAACGGGTTCAGAAGGTATGATGTCGAAAAATTAGGAATAAAAAATCTCACAAAATATGTTTACATCTGGGCAAAAAATAGCACCTACAATTATTATCAGAAGCACAAGTCCTTCGTGTCCGTGTCACCACATACTTACAAAGATTATAATAAAATCAAAAAATTTGAAGAAAGTTTTGAAGAAAAACATGAAAGGAAACCCAGCATCAAAGAAATAGCCGATGGATTGTCTATGACCATGGAACGGGTTCAGAAGGCTCTCTCCTCAGCTGTAAATGTGATAGACGCTGAAAAGCCAATCATGTACCAAAATAATAATTCGGACCACCCAGAAAAAAATACCTACACAGATTTAATTGTCAACGCCGATGATATCCACAGCATGAACGAAATTGTCTACAACGACCTTGTGATAAAGGGGCTAAGGAAGTTTATCTGCAAGTCGCTAAAAAAAAAAATAAACAAGCTAATTATCTTTATGAAGTTTGGCCTCTTCTTAAGGAAGAAAATTTTCACAGATGACGAAATTTGTCACACTCTCCAGATTACGAAGAATAAGTTACAGAAGCATTTCCAGCTCTCCCTCAATGAGATCAAAAAATATATTAACAAGATTAAGAAGAATAAATCAGAGGTCGATCCTAACTTCGACTTTTCATCGTACATTAACTTTTCTCAGTACGACTTTTTGGGGAACGACTTTTCCCAAATTTTGATATAACTCATTGGCGCATGATCCATGTGCATGTGTGTGGGGTGATTAAACTCTTTGGCGAACCTCCCCCCCCTGTTGCGTCTTCATCGGGAGAATCTCATTTCCTTCCTTTTCCTTTTTTTTTTTTTTTTTTTTTTTTCGTAAGGAAAAAGGTCCTTTGCTGAGTTACACTTTTATGTCTATCATTTGGAGTAAATATTTGAGAATTTTTTTTTTTTTCCACTTTTTTTTTGCCAACTGAAATTTTCCGTTATGTTTTTGTTTTTGTTTTCTCCTCGTAAACTTTCAGATTCTTCAATTTTTTTTTTTTTTTTTTTTTTTGGCGATACGTTGCACCTGAGAGAAATGGCCACGGCACACGGCAACGCGCGTTTATGCAGGTACGCTTAAGCTGCTTTGTACTTAAAGTGAACCATTGTACCCCCCTTCTTGTGCGACATCTGTACCCCCTCAACGATCCTAGAGTAAAAGCAGTTGTTATTAACCGTGACGTCGATGAGGGACTCGTCCAAATTTACATTTTCGTATACTTCCTTTCCAGCGGAATAGAACCTCCTTCCTGGTACATTTTTCAAAGCGTCCATATTTTTATCAAGGAATAGCTCATCATCATTTATATTCGCGGCCACTCCTCCATAGTTTCCCTTCGTAAACTCAACTTCGTCGAAGCATTCTTTCTTTACATCATCAATCATGTCACCAGAAGATGTCTCCACTTGGGAAGATCCCTTTGGGTTGGATGATCCCCATTCCTCGTCGGAAGAAAATTCCAAAATATCAATGTCTGAATCGATGGACTCACTCGAACCCTTACAGTAATCCTTCAAGTTGTACTCGTAAAAATGCTTCACTTGGTTATCCTTCCCATCTGTTTTTATCAAATACTGACTAATGAACACATCATTTGAATTTTGGCTAGCTGAAATGCGACCCGATTTCTCGTACACCTTGATATTGTCCAGATTAAAAACTTGGACTGACCAATTGGATAAGGTTTTTTTTAAACACAAGGAACCATGAATCCCAACGAAAGTAATTTTTGTTAAAAACTCTTCATTTCGGTTATTCATTAGGAGATAATTCCCGTGTACATTCATTTCATCTGGTAATATCTTATGCTGTTGGAAGGTTAGTATTCCTGAGAGGGAAATATATTCTTTGTCTAGGTTACAGTTATCTTTTTTTTCTTCCCCTATGTTTGAAGTGGCGTCTTCCAGAACATGTTCACCATTTGTCTGGTCCATCTCCCCTTTGTTCTGTGCATCATCTCTTCGGCGCCTCAAAAAGTTGGCTGTCAAGCCCGTCACGCTTAGGTTCAAGATAATTTGCAGGGCATTCAGAATGATGCACAGATCCTCCGTCAAAATTTGATTACTGGGGATAGAACTATTTTCCTTATTGTATAAATTCATACTGTAATGAG
The DNA here is from genome assembly GCF_000006355.2 of Plasmodium knowlesi strain H. Classification (NCBI taxonomy): domain Eukaryota; phylum Apicomplexa; class Aconoidasida; order Haemosporida; family Plasmodiidae; genus Plasmodium; species Plasmodium knowlesi. Next base: position 1,369,068 of record NC_011912.2, on the reverse strand, counting down.
TAACTGTTACGGAAACGACGCTCTTTATATGGTTGAGTGCATCTCTTGTTTCGTACAGACATTCATCATGGACGTAGTTGTTATTTACCCAACTGACATTTTTGGAAACTTGTTTATACTTTGAAATCACCTCCATGGACCGCTTAGTACAGTCAGATAGGGTACCATAGGTGAAGATGTGCTTCGAATGATCCAACATCAACTCTGCTACATCTGCCTTTACTGTCCACGGTGCGTCGATTACACAAAATTGGAAGTTGTACTTGGATAAGCAATCCAGAAGGTTCTTCTTCAAATGGGCTACATTCTGGTAGGATCTGTTTTGCTGCTCCGTTTGGTTATCCCCATACTGGGTTACGTGCGATTTCTGTTCACCACTGTATTGATTGGTTTCTACCTCCTCCACGGAGATAACCTCATTCGCGCGGTAAACCCTGATAACCCTAACTTCGGATAGATCCATGTTCCTGCTACTTTTCTCATAGGCTGAACTTCTGTACTTGTTGTTCATGAAACGTAGAACTGCTTCTTCCTCTTCGGCGAGTAAAAAAATGAATTTAAGTTTTATTCGATTTTCAAAGGACAGGTAGTATAGGCCATCATTCTGCACGAAATGGTTAACCCCCACAATGGCGTACGTAATTGGATTCAGGCAAAACTGAATATTGTACAGGAGATCATGGGCATGATTCAGGTTATTATGAACGAGTCCTCCATATCTGCTATGTTCACCATTTGGGTGGTGTCCCGTTTCTCCTGCCTCCCTACAGAGAACCCCCCTTTGAGCCTCCCGGTTAGACAACTTAATAGCGCACCTGATAAATTTAATCGATTTTTGATAATTGCGTAAGACCTTATAGCATGACGCAATGTTAATGTAGGTCGAGGAGTGTCGACTTTGTTTAAAATTTCGCAGGCTCTGTTTCATATAATATATGGCCTTCTCAAATTCACCGAACTTCATGCACACATGACCACACACATCACCAATATCTTCGTCCGTCTTTAAGGAGTAATAATTATCATAACATTCCTTTATGTCTAGCAGGATATCCTTCTCTGTCCTTCCATTTATGTTGGGGTAGTTGATTAAATTCGTGAATACATTTCTGATATTGTAAAAAACATCAGAGTCGTGATTTGAGTATCTCAATAGAGAGATCAACTCCCTTATGCTCACATTAGCAGGGTTATTATTGATGTTCTGTATTACTGCTTTTTGCCAATTTATCAAGACATCAGGTGGAAATTGCTCCATGTTATCGAAGAAGGACGAAATGGTTCCTCCAAATTTTATCGACATATTATTTAAATTCTTTAAGTTTATTTTTTTCATCTTTCTGTAAACACTTTCATCATTCGGGGAAAATCGACCCGACAAACGATTTCCCATATGCATTTTGCTAACGTTCGTTTTACTCGTCACAGTGATTCCCTTCAACTTAAAGGAGGACGATTCCACGCTCACTTGGTTCTGATACCTCCTCTTTAGGTGGCCATCTTTGGAGCCTTTCTTAAAATAGTCTATAATATTAAACTGATTAATTCCCCCTCGCTTATCAATTCGCAGGCGCTCTGTTAAGGTGGAGTAGGTTAAGTTGGATTCATCCCCAAGGCTATTTCTACCAGATAGGAAGGCACCTTCTTCCACCTCCGATTCATAATCCCCCCCCTCATAATGGTTCTTATGCATCAACAGAGTGACGATCTGAAATGTATCCGAATAGGGGGTATGTATGTAGTGCCCCCCCCTGGATAAGAAGTACAAACAAATTGCATTCAAGTTTACCATAAAGGAGAGGCTGCCATGCACTACAATATGTGGATCTCTATGCCCCTTAAATTCTTCATAAGATTGGTAACCCTTATCACCAATAAGACACAATAATTTGTTACCACTCAACTTTAGTATCCTGTCAAATAAAATGAATGCTCCCACTGGAAGAACAAAAGACAATGGTTGATTAAAATACGAATACAATTTTAGTACATTATAAATTTCTTTATATTTTCTTAAATAATCAGATGCCTTATCCGTTTTTTCCTTTTTAATTTCTTCATCGATATTGACTTTCTCCCAGTGCCATGTTACAGACATACGTAACATAATATCTGCATTCCTTTTATCTTCTTCTACATTAGGAGAATACACAGAAAGTAGGGCCCTCCTGAAATCATCCTCTCCATTAACAATCCAGGCATCAGTAAGTAAAGAATCCAAGACATAGTTGCAGATTAGCACTATGGGGGTATTTTCAGGAATGTAACTTTTAGAAACTTGTAGGAAAATTTTTTCCTCCGTTTCATTTCCATCAAAGTAAGCAAAATCAAGCATAGAGAAGTTTGCATAATTTCTTACCCTTTCATCCGAATAATCCGTATCATTATACGATGAGGAGTAGCTTGATGTGTTTGTCGACGAGTCATAATTTATTTCTTCATTTTTTTCAAATTCCGAATCATAATAAGAGTTGTTCTTACTTGTAAATGTTCGTTCACAACTATCCCTCGTGTTAATGAACCGCTTCAACCTCGAATTGTTCATGCAATATGTGATGTTGTCTTTTGCGATGTCTGTAAATACATACACAAATGGCCTGTCCGGAAGGTTCATACTCTTAAAATATTTCTGATACTTGCTTAATGCTCTTAAAATCAGGTACGTAAATTTCCCATGACCTGCTCCTATTTCTAATATGTATATGGGAACATTTCGGTCGCACTCATTGCTATTGAACCAGTCCTTCATGTAATTAATTATTACTCGCGCGTAATCCTTGGCGATTTTACTATTGCTCGTTACGAAGGAAGGCACAACATTTTCCTTCCACGCGTTGATAGCTGCTCTCCGATAGTAGTTCTGGAGCAGGTCCCATATTACGCTGTCACACAGCGGTTCCTTACTCGCTACGCAAAATTTACTCTCCGGGTTCTTCTCGACGATCACTTCACCGCCCATCATAGTGATATAGTAAACGATGCGGCAGATAGAATGGTAAGTAACGCGGAAAACACGTAGGGGAAGAGGAGGCACTTAAAGTGTCACCAGGAAAAAAAGCACCACCCTGTGCTTCCAGTTCGACGTAACCCATGCAGACAAAAAATATACCAGGCACAAAAACCTCAGTTCCGTTTCCCTCTTTTATTTTATTTATTATTATTTTTTTTTTATCTTCGTTCCTTTTCTTCCAAGTGGTAAAAAAAACAAGTAGGAAAAGTTCCTCCCGTAAAGGGCCCCCTTTTGTTACGCTAAACGTTGTCTAACTTTGTCCCCTGTTCGACGGAAATGCAACAAGTTTGCATCACCAACAGGGCAAACTGTGCACACACGCAGGAAAAGATTACAAAAATAGTGAATTCTGAATAATTGCGAAAATTTGAAAAAAAAATGAAAAAAAAATTACGCAATATTATGCTATGCACATTTGGAAATTTTTGCGCAAAGCTGCAAAATTGCAAATGAGCTCCAAACCGATCACAACACACCTGCACGTGTGTGTGGCAATCTCCGCGTAATTGCGCCAAGGCCATGCAACTAGGTGAAAATGGATACACACCTGAACAAAGGCAGGAGCACGTGCATAAAAAGGGGAGAATACGCAAGCCACGCAGATAAAGGAATGTCAGTGTACATACTGATTTGCATGCGGATGTGGCCACACATGTACGCAACTCTTTTTAAGGTCACTTCTCCCATGCTTACATTTTTTTTTTTTTTTTTTTTTTTTTTTTTCCTTTGTATGCCCGTCCGTGCAAATGGTCTTATCATCAGGGGGTGCACCATTTTACCCTTGAGCTGTACATACAATGTAATTTTCAAAACGTTCGAACGGGAGTTTCCGCCTTCCTACGTTTTCCAATAGAACGACAAAACGCACATTAATCCGCTGGGGGAAGAAGTACTATCCTGACAGAGCATACCTTTGCCCATTTCTCATATAAGGAAAAATGTTCTTTTCTTCTGGAAGTGCCTTCCTTCCCAGTGCTCCAGACGGTCAAATGCGCGCACAAATGTGCAGCCATGTGCAGATTTGTGCAGGCATGTGTATATACACCCCTGCGGGCATGTGCGCCTACACATGAAGGGGAGCTTCAGGGGAGACCACATAACCCCGGTGCACTTCCATCCGTTACTCAAATAATTAATCAGACTCATCAAAAGGGCTAAAAGCGATCTCGGTAAAACAAAATGTTCTAAGTCTCACAAGAGGTCAAGGAGAGGCGTCCGCAAAGGAGGATCAGAAATGGTGGAAAGGGAGAAAGATGCAGCGTACATTTACAATAAGCACAGAGGACTCAAATGTACAGAACACACAAAACGAGCAGAATAAATGGCAAAACAAATTGCAAAATAGAAACCAATAACAACTGCAACAACAACCTCATCAACAACAACAACAAAAAAAAAAAAAAAAAAAAAAAAAAAAAAAAAGTACAAGGGGAAAAAAATAAAAAAGTACCATGGAGGATAATGCGCTAAACTGTTGTGGGGATAACGAAACGTCGAATCTGTCCATGCAGTGGGCCGCGCCGTCCGGAAAAATTCACACAGAATATACACGAATGGGTGGCGCATTTTATTATACGCACTTATAATTTCCCCCAGTGGACGCAAAAATGTTCATGCATGTGGTGAGTGTATACATACGCAGCTTCGCCACGGGGGGTGGAAGGTGGGCTGGTGTAAGGGCAATATGGCTGAACAGGTGGCCAGACAGGTCATTTTCGATCATACCCAGACGACTCCGTGTCCACCTGACCGCATGGTGCGAAGCAGTTGCCCCTTTTCGATTGCCGCGTTCGGCGTTCTGCGTTCTGCGTTCTGCGTTCTGCGTTCTGCGTTCTGCTTTTTTTTTTTTCCCACTAGTTGAGCTCTTCATTTTTGTTCTTCCATTTTTGGCATATGGTGGTGCTACCGCACATGGCCCTGCCCAAGTTGAGGCTGACATTTAGGAGTATCTTGGGGTTGTTAAAGTTACTCACGGCGGCAACAATGGAGGTAGCCATCTTTTTCGGGTTCTCACTTTCGAAAATTCCGGAGCCTACAAAGACGCCGTCCATTCCTAGTTGCATGCACATGGCGGCATCTGCCGGGGTCGCAACACCTCCAGCTGCAAAATTGACTACGGGTAATTTCTTTAACTTCCTTGTAAGTAGTACAAGATCCAAGGGGGCATTAATCCTTTTTGCATAATTATAAACTTCGTTTTCATTTAATGCACACAGGTAGTTAATTTCGTTCTTTACTGTCCTTATGTGTTTTATAGCTTGAATTATATTTCCTGTTCCTGCTTCTCCTTTGGTCCTTATCATGGAAGCTCCTTCTGAAATTCTTCGCAGAGCTTCTCCTAAATTTGTGCACCCGCATACAAAAGGCGTTTTGAATTTATGCTTATCGATGTGGTTATTTTCATCAGCCATTGTTAAAACTTCACTTTCATCAATCATATCTATTTTAAGTTCTTCTAATATTTGAGCTTCCACAAAATGCCCTATGCGTACTTTCGCCAGTACATTAATCGAAACATTTTTTTTTATTTCCTCCACTTTACTTGGATCAACACTCCTCGCTACACTTTCCTTGCTGCGGAGCTCCGACGGTATGTTCTCCAAGACCATTACTCCAATAGCACCAGCTTCCTCTGCTATTTTTGCCTGCTCTACGTTTTTCACATCCATTATTACTCCTCCCTTAAGCATTTCACACCACCCGTGCTTAAGCAGAATAGAATCATTTTCTTTGTGATCTTCCATTTTTTGGAAATTTTGCATTTGGAAGGGGGAAAAGAAAAAGGGTACTCTAACTTTACGTGGGTTTTTTTTTTTTTTTCCTTGCACTAAGTGTAGGATTACCTCTATACGTATGATGCGTATTTACAAACGTGAAAAGGTGCTTTCACGAAGCGTCAAAAAAATACCCTTCTGTAACGATTTCTTTTAGCAAGAGGACTTTTCTTTTTTATTCTCTTACGGTTTGATACGTCAAATGGGAAAACAAGAAGTAGTACTGTTCTCCTGGTCGTAGTTATGAGAAGTGAATAACTTGAATGTAACTTTTTTTTTAATAATTTTTTTTTTTCCTGCATTAACATTTGTAATTGCTTCTTTAAAAATAATTTGGGAAAAAATTTTCAACATAACTTGTGAGTGAAATTTTTTTTTTTTTTCCCACCCTCTGCCAAATGTAAGGGATTTATGGCAACGACATCAGATTTTGCAATTTCTATATACAATGAAATTTTTTCCTCCCCAAATGACAGCATCGGTACAAACTAGTGCAAGAAAAGAAAAAAAAAAAATCCCCCCAAATGTACTGTAGCAATGTTCGTCATCCTTCGATGCGTGAAGGGCGAGGGAGAAAATTGCTATCTGCCGGTGCGCGTTTGTAGATCCCACGTTATTAGGAAAAAATACACCATCGGGGGGCACACAGCTGTAGCGCAAACAACCTTCACACGCTTGAGAAGCATGCGGGACATTAATATAATTATGGAGCCAATGCCCTTCTATAGCGCATGGGATGTATATGCCTATAGGATGTGGCGTGCCTTATGGGGGGTATGCTGTATACATATACCTGCTCCGCAAGGGTTAAGGCGCAATAAAGGGCTTTCGCGCCGCGCTCTAAGAGAATACATATATTTTTTCCTCCCTATTACATATGAACCCCATATTTTATAATGCTGCTGCCTCACCCAATTTTGGACTTGAAAAAAATCGGGCAAAAATAACAGCACCATTCTCCTGCGCGTCGCTTAATTTCTTTACGACAAATGGTTCCATTTTTTTCCGTGCAATAGGGGGAGAAGCAAAAAATGTATGTTTAAAAGATTGCCGCGGTGCATGCAGAAAAAAAAAAAAAAAAAAAAAAAAAAAAAGAAGAAAAAACAATTAATCAATCAGCCAGTCAAACGAATGAATGAACAAACAAGCAAACAAATAAATAGATAGATGGATAGATTAAATAAATTAGTCACCCAACTGATAAAAAAAAAAAAGGAAGATAGGCCATCCGAGTTTTCCCGCCGCAAGTAGATAAACCGGCCCCTTAATAAGGGAAGAGGAAAATATAAAAAAAACGTTACTTAGGGCAGCGACTAAGGCTTATATCACTGTTACTCTTCCTCGTTCCCCAAGGCGGACCACGGGGTTGTGAATTGGTTAGCTCCACTTTTTTCCAATTGCTGCTAAACCCGCGGACGATGCAACTGAAGAACTAGCCAAAATGAAGAAAAGTTTTGCAAAACGGAAGAACAAGTTAAAGAAGGAGAACAATGCAGGATACTCCAATGGGGGACTCGTGTTAAAGGATAGGAAAGCGAAAGCGCCACGGGGAGGGGGCCCAATAGGGAAGAGGACCAAAGGGGTAGGTGAACACCCCAAAGGGAAGGAGCATCATCCCAGGGGAAACAGCGCAGACGAAGGGAAGAAGACTAAAAAACGACCTCCCAAGGAAAGCGGTGGGAAAAAAATACCCAAAATGAAGACGCAGAAACGAAGGGGCGATGAAAAGCGAAGAGAAGTTCTAAACGAAAAGTGCAAAAAAATTATGAACGACGAAAATCTGTCCAAGTCCAAAAAAAAAAAATTAATAAAGGAAAATAAAAAAAAAGTGATAGTAGAAAACTATGACTACTACAAAAAATTGAGAATCAAACTGAACGACTTGTTACAGACGAAAGATAAGGAAGAGAAAAAGAGACAAATAAATCTGCTCTGTGCTGAGTTAAAAAAGGTACAGCTAGACAAATTTGCGCGTACCAATTTGGGATATCACATTATTTCCTCCTTAGTAATAAACGGATCAGAGGAGATACAAAAAAAGTTGTGGAAAAATTTGTATGAACATATGAACGACATTAGCACGTACAACTTTGTGTCCATCGTTTTCCAGTGTTTTTACAAACACGCAAAAGGTGAGCAGATAAGAAAGGACATTCACCAATGGTTGTTAAAAAACCCGAAGACCTTCTTTACCAAATTTGCTTCCAGACTGTGGAACACTGTTTTTCAAAAGCAGAAAACAGACATGAGAACAAAAATTACAAACTACCTGATCATCCCGAATGGAAAAAGCCCAAATGAAAAGATCGCGAACGGGATTAAAAATATAACTCTGGATATATTAAAAAAAGACACCAAAGAAATTTTCGAGACGTTTAATGAAGAAAATAAAATGCTCATTCGTAAGCACCTAATCGAGGTCGTTGAAATTCTGGTGGAGAAGGAGCTGCTATACAATATCGTTTCTCATAATATCCTACTCACAGTATCCAAAATTTTAAATGATGAAGAATTGGCCAATGTAATGGAAACCATCCACCAAGGGTGTGAATACCTGCTCTCCACCAACTTAGGAAACCAAGCGCTAATATATCTGCTAGGTTACGCCACAAACAAACATAAAAAGAACCTAATAAAGGTACTAAAAAATGATATCTGTGACTTGTGTAAAAATAGCGTAAACTTCTTGCTAATTATTAGATTGCTGAAAATTACAGATGACACAAAATTGTTAAATGATTTTGTGGTTAAAAAAATTGCAAATAATTTTGAAGATATTTTTAATGACTACTATGGATTTTATGTCGTCATGGAATTCTTCTACGATTTGAATCAGTCTAATCAGGATAAGTTTCTATACGTGCAGTGGAAAGAGCTCATATACTCTAAGGCTCCCAAAAGTGTTAAAGATGCTGACAAGAGAAAAAGTGAAATTATTCAACCTGTTATGGACCAATTGCAAACAATCTTCCAAGATATAAACAAATTAGCTCATTACGTAAAAGATAAGAAGTATTTAATTATCATTTGTGAATTTTTGTCCCATTCAACAAATGAACAAGTGGTTAAAAGTGTTCTCAAAAACATACTCAGCCTTGTCGAACAAATTATTCTTGCGTGTAAAAATAAGGAGGAAGATGTAAGTTCCAAATATAGTTGCAAAAATGTGAACGATTTGATCTTCAAGATATTGGGCAAGTGTGGAAATGGATCTACAACTCTGCCGGGAATCCTCGTAGATGAAGACATACCCTTTTATCGATGCCTTTCCAATATCCTCTTCCTCCATTTGGAAACCGTCATCAAATCTGAGTTAATAAAGACGGTTAACAATTTGCTTCGTTTCCTCAAGGACAATGACGCGGCCGAGTTTGAAAGGGCTCTCGCCAGCGCCAGGCAGACGGATAATGAGCAAATTTACCGGGACCTTAAGGACACTCTCCCCACACTTACCCACTTTGACACCTACCTCGAATTTGTCCGAGGTTCCATGGTGCCACACCATGAAAACAGCGGCTAGATTTTTTTTTCCCCACTCCTTAAGGATGTGGGAACGTGTTAAAATAAAGGTTCCGCATCATTTAATATTACAGGGTGGAAAAGAAAAAAAAATCCAAGTTTGTAATTTTTTGTCGTTTCCGCATACGCTGCGTATGCACCACGTCGAATCACACATACTTTGTGCAATTTGGCTGAGAACGAGTTTCTCCTAAAGTAAATGTCGAACCGGTTAATGTGCCCCGATAATGGAAGAGGCCTTCCGCCCGTCCGACATACTTTTGCGGTACTTTCCTCACGTATGAAAATTTCTTTTTTTTTTTTTTTATAACTCCATTTTTATCAACAAACGAACGAACAAGCAAATCATTTGTATCCAGGTTGTGTGGCACTGCCCGCAGCGCACATTTAAAAATATGTTGTAACAATTACCACAACAGTGGTGTAATTAGCTGTCGTTGTTGCTGATAGTACAAATTAACGCATCCCCAAATGTGGCACCACAAAATGCAATTCTTTCTTACCCGCTGAGGGTAATTCAAATTGACTTCCGTCATCTCCTTGTAGCACAGTTATTGTAGCAAAGAAGGAAAAATCGAACACGTCAAAGATCCTCAAAAAAAAAAAAAAAAAAATACTTCCTTTCCTAACGTATGTAATGAAAAATAGGGACTAACCAAAGTATACACATAAAAAAAACTCAGCTAGCTAAAATTTATTATCGTTAAAAAAAAAAAAAAAAAAAAAAAAATTCCAAAAGGCAGTACCCCCCCTTTCTCAAAGTGTGTAAATCTTCCCAACATTCCAGAACAAGCGATGTTAAAGAAAAACGCAAAGGAAAACGTAAAGGTAGAGGGGAAGGTTGTCATCCACGCGGTCTTTTTTCCATTCAGGTAAATTTATCGACAAATAATTCTTATTATTACGCTCTCACTTATTTTCTTCCTTTCCATGTTATGATGAGCATGCAATTTTATGATCATATGACACCGTCAGAAGGACACATGCGCGTTCCAGAACAATGGTTTACTCACCCTTTTATGCAAAGTAGAAAAATTAAGTCTACATTAAAAATAATATAAAAGAACTCAAGCAGGGCTTTTTAAATTCCTCCTGTAAGGAATAGAACGTGGAATGCTCCAGAAAAAGAAAGAAACTATGCAACCATTTTTTTTTTTTTTTTTTTTTTTTACTTTTTGCACACTTTTAAGAAAGTCTTAAGCTGAACCTTACTATATGTCATGAAGGCATGTTCTTCTCTACCAATAATGACATTTATTTTTTTCATTATGTTCTCACTATTTAGGCATTATATGTACATATTTTATTATTTTTTTTTTTTTTCAACTTTTCCCAAGTTGGCCATTTTCCAAGTCGGTTAGTGAAATCATTGAATTTCGTTCCACACTTGTGGGGACACCTTTCAGCAGAATTCTCCGATTTGCCATTTACTGTGCATAGGAGCGCATAACGAATGGAAATCAGTCCACAGGTATTCCTCTCATTTTTGTCCCATCATGTGTTAAAGTAGTGACAAAAGGTAATTTTTTTTTTTTTTTATAAACTCAATGTTTCGAACATCGGTAAGTGTAACTAAGGGCATAGTAACATGCACAATGTTCCTCATAGAAAGAGCAGCCATACATGGTTAGACAGTGCCTCTTTTTGTAGAATTAATAGGACTTAAAAGTGTGCTCTTTCTTTGCTCACCAATACATATGTTTCGCACCAAATGGGAACAAAATTAATCTTCTTGTAGATTTTTTTTTTTTTTTTTTTTTTTTTTTTGTGATTAAAAGAATGCGCGAGTTGTAAGTACACAACATGGTGGCCCCTTAGACTCTTACCTCAACTTTGTTTCTTTGGTCTTTTTGGCGACTCACGGGTTGTTCAGTTGGGTTTTTACTCGCTTTGCTTGTCCTCATTTTCTTATCCCGTTTTTCTATTTCCTTTCCCTTGCCATTTTTACCTCCTTTTTTTTTTTTTTTGTTTCCTTCTTTTTTTTTGCACAAGGAAACTTGTGCAGGCAAATGTGCGCACACAGAACGGTCGAACTGAAGTTCCAAGAAAAAAAAAAAAAAAAAAAAAAAAGCAACAATCAAAAAAGGAAAAAAATAAAAAAAATGAGTTAATTCGTTGGCCATATAGACAGGAAAAAATGCGAAAGAGTTCCTCATGTCGTCGATCCATCTGCATTAAAATTAACACTTTAAACTCGCATGAGTAGCATTTCTACATGCAAGTTGTCAGTTTTTTTTTTTTTTTTCACATTGCTCGAACTTTTGTCTTTAATTTTTAAGGAAAAACCATCATTTTTTTTTTCTTTTTTTTCTCCCCAGGTAGTAACATACCAATAAATTGTACACTGAGGGAAAGCCCACAATTGCTCAGCAGCCCAACTGATGTAGCATATTCGTACTTTTTGTCAATTATATCGCTTATTTTGTAAAAAAAGTTAAGCTCCAAGTAGCAATTGTTAATAGGCAGGAAAAGACACCCCACCTCCTTGGCTACCTCCAGCGAACGACGAAAGGGTACCCACCACAGGGGAAAAAAAGTGCACAGTTGCATTGTGATACCCGCAAACGTGGAAACAAATGGAAGAATAACCGCCAAACAGATTAACAGATTAGAGGAGTTAACCTGACCTAGCGGGAAAAAAAAATGGCATTAAAAGAAAAAATTTTAAGTTTTATATATTATTCCACATGTCTATAAGTTCATGTCTACATGTTTCCTTTCCACCTCTCCATTCCGTTCAGAGTATTGGCGCTACTCCCAACCCATTCTGCAACATTTTCCTCTTTTGTAAGATCGCTCAGAAGGTACGTAGCACTTACAGTAAGTATCCCCTTGGAGGTGATGAAATTGGGGAAATGTTGACCCCCCGCTCCCCATATTATAGATGCCAAAAAAAAAAAAAAAAAAAAAAAAAAAAAGGCACATGAACGAAATGGACACTTAATTCATTTCCCCATAGGCGAATCTCAATTTCCTGAAGAGCGCAAAATTATGGAGCGAAAACAATGCGCGCTTTTTTTTAGAGACTGCTGCCAAGAAAGGAATGATGCGCCTGAGAAGAGGAAGGACCAAGGCAGTGCACAGGATGAAATATACTACGAAGGGGAACCCCAGGAAGTGTATGAAGAGAGAGAAGAAAGACCAGTAATAAACGTAAAGGGAGACCAAGCAGTATTTAACATACCAGTATATCAAGACAAGTATATCAGGGACAAAATAATCGAGACGAAAAAATATGAAGTCCAAGATGTATTACAGCCAAAACATTACACACAAGAAACAAAGCATGATGTGCCAACAGTTGAATTGTTATTTAAAGAAAGAAAAGTTAACATATCTCAAGAAAAACTAGAAGAAAAACCAGTGGAAGTTGATATGCCAATAGGATATACTCCTATATTTTCTCCCATTTGGGATGTCAGAGAGATACCTAGGGTCATACCAAAATATCAAGGAGAGCAAAAAGTAATTCAAGTTGAAGTTCCACAAATTAAATACATAGACAAATTTGTGGAGAAAGAAATTATCGTTGACGTAAAAGAAAAAATAATTCCTAAAATTACTGAAGTCGAAAAACAGGTTGATATAGTTAAATATGAGTGGAAGCAAAAATATCAAGATGTCCCTGTTTGTAAATATGTTCCTAAGATAGATATCGAATTGGATTGCCCACCACCACTAATTGTTCCTTATCCTGAGGTCCACTTTCAAAATACATCCGAGGTTGTGAACCCTAACCAGCGAGCCGCGGACATTCCCCCAGAGCTACTCCTCAGGAATAGTTCCTTCTTCAAGGATGGGTATCAAAACACAGACGGAATAATAGACGAAGAAAACAAGAAAGGGAAAGAAGGCTACAAATTTCTGGGAGGTTATCAAAGCGTTCCTTATGGGAGCACTTCGAACACGCATGTAGACGGCTTGGTGAAAAAATCCCTTTTGGATGTCGCACGGCTCAGCTCAAAAAACGAGAAAAGCGAAACGCAGAGAAGGATATCCCAAGCGCTAACCCATATGGAAGTAAAAAAGAAAAAAAAAAATAACAAATGGCCCTTTTGCAATTTTCCCAACTGTAATGAAGTAGAAGAAAAAAAATACTTGGAAGACTGTGACCCTAAGACTGGCTATCCCCTATCCATGCCTAAAGACTTTGCTGCATTTTTTGAAAAGGATTTGAATACGGTTAAGAAGCAAATGGGACAATATACAGATACCAAGTCCAATCAATCTAGTAACCTCATGGAGAAGAGTCCCGTCAATCCTACTATAGAATATCTGGGAAAAATTGACAAACCACCCATTGATGGAGGAAAACTAGATTCTATCTCTTTTAAGTTACATGCTATCGAAGTGCATCAGTTCATTCCTGTGCCAAGTCTTGCTAAACCCCAATTTTTGGATTTAGTACCACCTGAACAGGTTCAGAATAATGATATTTCGTCTCTTCAAAATGTCTTTGGGCAAGTTCCCGAAGGATGGGTAGACCCAAACATCACGGGGTTCATTGCGCCCATGATGTACGACGTGTTGCAGGGGAATATCCAACCACAGAGCCCTTTATTTAACAAACTTAGCATGGTGAAGGAAGACAGGGGTGTCTCTTACCCTTCCGTGCGCGCCACTCCAGACAAGGAAAATACTAATGGGAGCTACAAAGGTGGCATCAGCTTGCAACGAGGTGGAGCAGAGGACCCCCTCCAAAGCACCGATCCCCATGAACACCTGCATATGGAGAATACGCATGGGTCCACGAATAGCTTCGTCCACTACAATAACAATACCAATACCAATTCGTCTCTCAACTACACCAACGAGAATGAGGAATCGTACGAAACAGTGATGAACTGAGTTGTTGCGAAGTGTACGCCTCTTTTATGTTCACAGTGATGTCGCAGGGAATGCGACCTGTAGTTGCAGGAGCAATTATATCACTTCTTTGGCTTACCCTCAGTTAGGAGGAGAAGAAAAAAAAAAAAAAAAAAAAAAAACAGTTGTCTCCAACCTATTTGATTTGCCTCCTTTTTTGTACAAATTTTGAAGAACACCTTCTTCGGATAGGAGAAACGTCGTGTTTGTGTGTCTTCGCCGTAGCCAAATTAACCCCACACAACGTTTCATCATTTCGCTTTCTCAAAATATACATGTAGATAGTACCGTCAAGGTGCACAGATGGGGTTCATTGAACGAGGTCTTTTTTTTTTTTAGTCCTTGTACGCTTATAAAATGAATAAATATTTCTTTCATTCAATTCGCCCATCCGTTCTTCCATAAGTAATATATCAATTGCAATTTTTTTTTTTTTTTACAATTTTGTTGTTTCTTGTTTCACCATTTTGTGTTGCCTCTTAAAGTTGTGTTTGTACCGGCGTTCCCCTTCCCCCGTTTTCCGTCAGTCGTGTGCTAGGCCTTACACGCGCATATGCATGCACGCATGCATCCTCACTGGGCTGACGCCGCTTCTTTTGGCTGTGAAATGTTTACCTGAGCCCGGGCGGCCCTTTTCAAACGCTACAAATTTGAAAAAAAAGAATATAATATAATATATATAATATAAATAAAAAAAAAGAAAAAAAAAAAAAATTACAAAAATGTGATGTCATTTGGGGTATAACAGGGCGTAATGAGCAAGCAGCCGTTCATTTTATTTATTATTATTTTTTTCCCCTCTTCCCCCTTTTGACAACGAACTGGTGCTATAAATAGATCACCATTTGGTAGCCCCCTCCCCTCCATCGGTGACGGTTAACGTTAAAGAAGGGGACATAAAAAACGAGTAGGAATTTTTACATATATAGTTTTTCCGTGTGTGAAGATCCTACTGATATTCTATACTTATCCTTTTTTTTTTTTTTTTTTTTTTTTTTTTTGTGAAGATACATGGTTGGGATGTATCCCATTTAGTGTGGAAAAAAGGAGTGTCCAAGAATTCAGCTCGATTAAATTTTCTTCTACGTGATGGAGGTTACATAGTGTAGAGCGAGGCACTTTACATAATGTTCCATTGGATCTACATTGTGTGTTGCCATGTACATTCTTTTTCCACGTAAGAAAGCCTCCACTTATGGAAAAAGGTTTATCAGAAGTATAGCTGTGTGCAGGTGGAGTTGACAAAGTAGAAAAGAGACTCGTCCCCTGTGAGAGACGATTCCCTCCTCGTTGGACACACAACCTGGTTTACACAATGTATGTGGACCTGAACTTGAAATTCTCATCAGTAGGGAAGGCCAAAGCGCTCATAGCCAAGGCGCTCAATGTAGGGTTCAGCATCGTAGCAATCAGTGTACAATATGAGGAACACAATAAGCCTATTTTATCTGAATCTTTTAATGTAGTAAATTGCTTTGTGTGTAATGAAAAGGTTCTGGAGAAAAATAATGGACAGAGCTCATCAGGGAATTATTTTGTTGACCGAGTGGATGAGAAAGAAGAACTACGTGAACAACTGATCCAGATAAGTGGGAACCTTGAAGGAAACTACATTTTAGTAAACCGACCCAATACATTAAGCATTAAAAATATATGTGATGATTTTATAATGCATGGGCATAGCCAAGTGCCGACCGAAGAAGACTTGGCAAGATTAAAGGACGAGTTAATTGGCACCAACAGTATGACAAGTACCCATCAAAGTCTCATCCTCACAAATAATACAAACACGTACATACTGAAGAGACTTAATATAAAATATGAAGATGCATTGAACATGGAAAACTACAACCAATTTTTGAAAGACAACAATTTCGATATCATTGCCATCGAAGTTGGCTCTGTAGAAGAAATAAATTGTGTCGCCATGAAATTTGACTGTGATATAATATTTTTAAACATGAATACCTCCTTTGCACAATTGAAAAAATCTGATGTACAGAGTGCACTAGATAGAGGGATTTTCTTCGAAATATCTTCTCTCACCACTGCAACTGAGGATTCGCATTATTATCACTTAGCTTTAAATATTTGTAGCCTCTTCTCTGTTGTCCCCTTTAGCAGAATCATCGCTTCCTCTGGGGCGTTCACAGAGTTCGATATCTTAGAACCCCTCAATTTTATACGACTCTTTTTTAATTTCCACAAAATTTCCTACAAAGACATAATAGGGTGCATCACCACTGCGCCAATTGCCTGTTTGCAGCGGGCCTCCGTTCGCAAGTCCCTTAACACCGCCATTTTTCAGAGGTAGCGAAAAAATAGGCACAGATGAGGAGTACACAAGGGAGAAGCAGGTCTTGCTTCGTTCTTTTAAAACACCAGGTCAGGAAGGGAAAATCCCAATTATAACCATGATCAGATAAAATGGGCATAAGTTTAGATCCTATCCTCCGGGGTACTTCCTCCTAGCCATTTTTTTTTTTTTTTTTTTTTTTTTTTTTTGCAAATCTTCCCAGAAGTTTAGTCCCCTCCATCCCCTGACTAGCAAAGCCATTTTTTTTTTTTATCTTTTTCTCCTTTTCTTAACCACCATAATTTGTTTTTTTGAACGTCCAACTTAGCCCATTTATGTGTTCCTCCTTCTCTCACGCACATAAAGTAGACATTTTTATTTTTGCCCAAGGCGAATGTGCCGAATGGAGCAAATCGTCATCTCGTGGTGGTTTCAAAAAAGGGTACGTACTCCTCAACAAATCGGTAAAGAGCGTCAAAATGTTCACATGGGCTGTTATTTCGAGCGGAATGGTAACTGCGCGAATCTGTTGCATGGCTGTAAGGGGACGATAAGGGAGAGTTTCTTTAAAACTGGGAAGAAATTTTTTTTAATTAAACGAATGATGCTGATGGAAGAAAATTTTACTTTTTCAAGGAGGAAAAATTATAAAAAAAAGAAAAGGAACATCTGTATATTCTTCCTTTTTTAAAAAAAAAAATTACTCTAATTTTTCAGATTATTTTAAAAACGATAAAAAATTCTTTTTTTTCGACAGCTGCAGGATTCGAACCTGCGCAAGCATAGCTCATTGGATTTCAAGTCCAACCCCTTAACCACTCGGGCAAACTGTCATCATATAATTTTTCTTCCACCAATGGTAGGTGCTCATCATTTAAGGATTCATTTCTACTACTTACCAATGTATAGTCATTTGGGGATTACTTCCTTCATGTTCTTTTATCAGTTTAGCTTCTTCCGCGTACTTCCTCATATTTTTTTTCTCCACTCTTTCCATTCTGTTCCTCCTAACTTTAGTAACTGTGCACAAATAGAGGCATCAACCGACCGACAAATTCCCTTTTTACAAATGCAGTGCATAAAATATATATACACTTCCTACAGGCGTAGATGCAAATGCACCGCGGAAGTGGGCATGTTATCCACCTTCCCAAGTGACACCTCATCCCGTGTAACGTCATTGCCTTGAATTTATTTTATTTTATTTTTTTTTTTTTAAAGTTGCTTGGTGAGGCGAAGAGATCCTTTCCCTTGCCTTTTCCTGAGGAATTAACTCGGGCAAACACACGAACGAAGCAAATTGGAGTGTTGTTCACGGAGAGGAGCATACCTAGGTGGAAGAAAAGAACGACAACGCACCGCGGCGACAGAATTGATAGATGTGCAAAAACGGGAGGAGCAAAAGGGTTCACCACATCCTCGCGGTCTGCAAAGAAAACGCACGCTCTACAGGATGAGCGGCCACATGTTGAGCATACCCAGTGCAAAAGCGCACATCGAATGGCATGTGAAAGTTCGTACTCTACACATGGCTACCGTTGGCATAAGTGGCGTAATTTGCTTTAAAAAATTTTGAAATGGCTCTCGTGCCATACATAGCAGAGAAGCGCATACACCAGTGCATGAATAAGCTCTGGTGAAAAGCATCTCTGGTGAAAAGCATCTCTGCTGAAAAGCATCTCTGCTGAAAAGCATCTCTGCTGAAAAGCATCTCTGCTGAAAAGCATCTCTGCTGAAAAGCATCTCTGCTGAACATTTCTCATACATAGTAAGCTTGTAATTACCTTCACCATTTGTAAAAGCTTGGCACCCATTGCGTGGACGCAACGCATGAATATGAAAAACTTCATCGCGGGTAACCTCAGCCGATGTAAACTGTTCACGCGAACATGGAGGGGCGGAGTCCACAGGAGAGGAAATCTGTCCACTCGCGGGGAGGAAAAATATGGGGATCGAGTAGTGTCCTCCACCCCAAACCGAAAGCAGAACCAGGGAGAAAAATTCATTGCAGATGAGAAGATCGAACATAAGGATGGGGAAAGAACAGCTCCTTATAAAATGCGCAATGACACTCCCGATGGCATCTCCACATCCGACTCCATACATGTGAGAAAGCAGAGAGATTTCCTGAAAAAAATTGACGAGGATGACTGCACCCACGAGGACCATAGCACCGTCAGAATATTCAAGCCGAGAGATGCAGAAGCTGAATCGAACTTCCTCCCGTGTAATGATAAATACAACCAACTTGTTAAAAAGTACAACGAGCAAAAAGGAATGGCAAAGGGGGGATCCAAGACGAAGAAAAGTTTACGATTTGGACAAACAGCCCTACCTTTGGAGGACGAAGAAAAGAGTCTATGGGAAATTTTAAAAGAGAAGGAGGATTACTTAAGGAACAAAAAAAAAATGAAAAATTATCAGAAGGATCTGGATCAAAAAATGAACAGAGAATATCACAAAGTTAAAAAAGAAGAACAGTATATGAACTCTTCCGGGGGTACAGAAAATAGAGGAAAGCATAATAGGAGTGGACGTAAAGTTCCTCCTACCAACCCAATTTCTCCTTCCCATGACGACATCGACCGATTTCTGTCAGGCGATCAGGATTACACAAATGAAATAAAGTCGTATGATGAAATTTACAGGGAATCTTCTTTGAACAGGAGGGAAGAGAAACGGATGGATACACATGAAAAAATGGAAAAAGGGGAGAATAACCTTGGTGCCCAAGAAGACGACGCAGTCCAGGAGGATACGAACGAGCTGAATATAAACAAAATGATACATGAGGATCTGACCGAGAACACTCTTCCTTGTGACCTGAACGAGCGCTACGCTGAACTGAGGAAGAAGAAAGTAGTGAGCGAATTTTTGGTGGACGATTTGGACTCCAAAGCGGAGACCTACTGCGCAGCTTCCGGGAAAAATTCCCTTTTCGTGAACGAGGTGGAAGATATCAGTGCGAGGAGGTGTATTGGGGAGATAACAAAAGGGGATATCATCTATCAAGGGGGAAAGGATCAACGCGATAACCAAGTAGAAAAGAAATCGTACTCCAATGAGTGTACCGTCGAGGTGACCCCTGCAGATGCTCTGGAGAAGCTCACCGGACAGAGCCTAAGTACTATCATCGACGGAAATATAGATAATCTGATCATCCAGAGGGAAATCAAAAAGGAGAAAACAGCCATGGGGATAATAACTGTACTTTACAATAACCTGCAAACCTGCGACAACATAAACCTCAGTAGTGCACTTATTAAAATGTCGAAGATGATGGATTCCTACCAAAAGGGGAGTGTCACAAAAAATTACATGTACCTTAATGTGTTGAAGAAAATAGATGAAAAATTAGGCACCTTTGAAATGTCGAATTTGGTGCAGATATTCTATGCCTTTGTAAAGATAGAGCACTTCCCCTATTTTTTTAACGACATAATAAATAACATGACCGTGAAGTTGAAGGATGCTGAACCTAAACATGTGTGCAGTATTCTATACACTTTAAGTAATATCCTCCTGGAGACAAACGAAAGTCGCATGTTCAAAATGAAAGTTATCGACCTGGTGAAATCCGACATGTTAACTACATCCACAAATCTGCACCTGAATGATGTAATATCTCTACTGACCTCTTTGTCAAAATTAAAGTTCAAAGATGTGAATACATATTATGAATTGTCCAAAAGGATTGAAGAAAATGTAGACCAGCTGAACATGAAAAATGTGAGTAACATTTTATGGGCCTTTAGTCATATTAATTATACCTGCAAGTTGGTGAAAAAATTAAAAAAAATTGTGGAGAAAGATATAAACAAAGCTGATCATTTGGATTTAGTAAATATAGTTTATTCTCTAACGAAATTGAATGAATATGATGAACACCTCTATATGGACATTTTTTACAATGCAATTAATGTGTACTTACACCATATGAGTGTGAAAAATCTCTGCATCGTATTATGGTCATATACCTATGTAAACGCACACAAACCAGATCTCTACATAAATATACTTACCAAGCTTAATGAAAATGTGAAGCAAATCAGCACAAAAGATATTGTCTCCATTTTAACCTGTCTGAGTAGAATACAGTTCAGTTATAAATACAAACATCTCTTTTCCTTTTTAAAAAATAAAGTTGTAAAAAATTTGTATGCCTTCTCTCCTTTACAGATCACCAATGTTATGTACCATTCGTCTTTCCTAGAAATACACGACCATAAATTTTACTACCTCCTCGTTCAGCAAGTTTTTCAAATTAGGCATCTGCTTTATTTAGAAAATTTGGTTCTCATACTTTATGCTCTCAAAAATGTTTGCTACTTGAATGTGCACCATATGGATATCTTCCGTCTAATTGCACATATCCTTCAAAATGTCAAGCGGAAATATAAATTACTCTGTGGAGAGGATTGCGTAAATATCATGCTTATTATTAACGATCTGGCTAAATATAGCCAACAGGGGTACCTTGTTTGTGCTTCTCCCCAAGCGGGTAATGCAGCGACAGAGATAGCTTCACCAATGTTGGGCCCTTCCTCTTTGATTACCCCCCAAACAGTAACTCCCTCATCAAAGGGGTACATAGACATATTTGATGATAATGTAAATTTGACCGATTTGCCTCCCTCCCTTATGAGCAACAACGAGGAAGAAGTGTATCTTCCACATATTAGCGACCTCCTATACGAACAAATAAAACTGCGCCTGCACAAGTTCTGGCAACTTAGCATTAAAGATGTTAATAACTTGCTAATCATCATGAGGGATAAACGTATGCACGACGATGTCATTTTAAATATGATAATGCGACAAATTATTCCTATCCTTTCGAAAAGCACCAACATGGAGTTCCTAATTTTTTTAAGCAACATTACGGCCAGTAGGTACATGAAGTTTGTAGCTCTCACACACATGTCCAGGAGGCCTAAACTCATTGGCCTCTTTAAAAAAAAAATCAACTCCATAACAAGTGGTATACTCAATAGTTACCAACAGGAAGAGGATGCAGATTCGTTTGTTTCTCCCCAGAACGTGGTAGACGGTAGTGACCCCCACAACGAACGTACCTTACTTACCATGCGATGTGAAGCACTCAGTGGGGATAATATGCCCACTATGGGAGATGACGCAATGGTACAAGCGGGGAAAAATATAAATGGTAATGGGCAGCAAACGGTGGATTCCACAAATGAAATCGCATCGAAAATGGCAAATACACCAACCGGCTACATTTCGCATAACCCCAAAACGGTTGTCGACCTGAACAGTTGCGTTGCCCTCTGCTATGCATGCTTCAATATCCACTACGAAGACGACAACGTACTGAAGTTATACGACTTAGTAGAACACATGATCATAGAGGAAAGAAGACCCATCTCCTCCTTCATGCTAATCAATTTCATCTACATTTTGGCACTTACAAATAATAAGATGGCTCTCGTACGTAAGCTCTCTCAGGAATATATGCACCACAGGTATGCAGGGGATCTGGAGAAGAATTCCGAAGAATGGGCTTCACTACAAAACCCCTTAACCATAGGTCGAGAAGGACAAGACCAATATGACCACTCACGGATGATGAACAAATCTGTGAGGACCCCCCAACATCACAACATAAAAACATCCTTTAATCTATTTTACGAAGAAAATGATAAATTACGCTCCTATCTCCAGAAGGGTGACGAAGAGGCCTCCTTTCTACTGCTAAAAATGGCCTACGTAAATATTCTCATAAATACGTACCATTATTTGTACCAAATTTTGTGTGAAATTTCTACGTACTCTGATGAAATATACACACATGAGTTTTTTATGCTGGCAAAACAAGTCTGCTACCACGTGTACAATTTTTTGGATTTTTTCTCCAGAGATAAGGAGGCCAAGTATTTATGGAATAAGGTGGCCCCAAATGTCTACATAAATGAGAACAACATCTATTTGGACTTGGATTACGAACCATCTCCTGTCAATTTGCAAATAACTTCTGTCCAAAGCGACACAACCATGTCTGCACATAGGGTGGAGCACACAGCGCAGATCAGTGAACAGGCGCAAAATCACAAAATTGGAAAATCGTTTGATAACAATCTGAACATTGCCAAGTTTTTTTACCATGTACTGAATTATAACATGGATGATGTAAGCTTCAGAAATGCCAATTCTGCCTCCTCCCGGGAGGAGAGGAAAAAGATCAAGATGTTCCACTTTGACCATGTCATATGCGACATCCTCAATTTCGTAAGTGACCCGTGCTAGACTTATCCCTAGCTAGTATCACAGCGCTTGTATCTATGTGCACTCCGTGTGTACTTATTCCCCACCAATCCCACACGCACACCCACTTTACACCCCTCACAGCTGAACGTACAATACAAGGGATCCTACACGCATGAAAATATTTACAAAGTGTGCTGCTCCTTTCCGTATGAAAGGCATTTAATTGATTTAATGTCATATGAGGTAAACGAGAATTAGAGAAAAGACGCCCCGTCATTGTGAGAACCATGCGAAGTTTTTTTTCTTATCACTTGTATCAATTCGAACCCCCCTTTGGAGATGCACATTGTAAAGTGTAACATTTTCCTAATATGTTCTTTTACCATTTTTAGTAATTTCCCGTCATTTTATATATATATATATATTTTATTTTTCCTACTTTCGCCTTCCTAGGATGTCCTATACCCGTCGCACAGACCGCTACTTTCCGCAGACCTGCGTCAGAAGCAGCTTGCCTTGAAGGGTAATGTTGGCATGGCGCCTTTTGACACATGGCACACAAATAAAACAGAACACACACGCCGATAGAACTAATTTTTTTTTTTTTTTCTCTTTATGACTACTCTCAAATTTTACCACTACATTGCTTTCGTGGAGTTGCACGTGCGGCTCTTTCCATTTCCTTTTACATTTTTGTTTCGTCCCTTCACCCTGTAGGCTGGACGGTTCACGCAATCAATTTTCGAGACCTGTACAATAGCGTAAAGGACAAAAACGTCATCTGCTACATTTTCAATATTGTGAAGAAGATAAAAAAAGATTTGAATGAGTTACCCGATGATGAGAAAAAACTGGAGGAAAAAAACTTCTGGGATAACTTGCAGTATGCCAACATGTAGCTGGCGTAGACGGATGCAACTTTTATTTTATTTTATTTTTTTTTTTGGCCGGGGGGAAATGCACCTGTACACGTGAAATGTGCCAGAGAGTTACTCAACTCAAGCTACGCTCACCCTTTCGTACATTCTTACCTTCACGTGGTAGGTTCACCAGTGAGCCACACGAACGATAATTACATAATATTTTGTTCGTTGACTTCTTTTCGCAAAATACATACACAATTTTTTTTTTAAGCTTTAAAAAAATGTTCGTTTTGAAATGTAAAAACACTCCCTGTCGATATAAACCGCAGTGGGGTAATAACTGCAATTGGTAATATTGCAAATAGAAGGAAAAGTGTCACTTTGGAGAGTTATATATTTTGGAGGAGCAATTGAGTAACACCCAATTTATATGTTAATATGATAGGAGAAGTAGGATTGTATTCGCCAAAATTTATTCTGGTGATAGGCTTTACGACTAGCTAAAATGAATATTTTTTTTTTTTTTTTTTTTTCTTTCCGTTCAGACAAAAATAAAATGTGTAAAAATTCCTGCACATATTCGCATAAACATGTATGCCATTTTCAACCTTTTGAAAAATATTTGCATAACCTTTAAAATGGGATTCCCATTTTTTTCCTTTTTTCCAATTCGTGAATCATTCATATTAGGAAAGTAAAAGGAATAATACAGGTAGCATACATCTACATATATATTATACAAAAAAGGGAGGACTGAAATGTCAACTCCCCAAAAAATTTACATACTGCGCGGAATAAGAGTTGTGTTATAAAGAAAAAATCACCTGACTTGTTCATGTAGAAATTGATCAGTCATTTAGAAAAAAAATATGGAAAATTGCAACAGCGACGGGGGAAAGTACATCACATAAATATTTTGTGCGTTTTAAATATGCTGTGCATATGTATAAATAGTACATACACATATACACGATCGTACGTATGGAATAAATTGCACGTGGGAATTCATCCTAAACTGTTTGATAAATTCTAAACTTTGTAACCTTTCCAGGTAATGCATTATTCCTGCTTCGTTATCGTGAAAATTTGCACTACTCTTAGAGGGTTAAAAATACACTTTTTATCAATTGTTACAGATTTCTACATTTGTACGCATAGATGCTAAGTTGGAAACAGGCAGCTGCACCGCCCTGTGAATTTTTTTTTTTTTTTGCATATGCATTTTATAGGAGAAAAAAAAAAAAAAAAGTGGCTGCAATATTTTCGTAAAACGACTTGTAAAAAGTGTTCTCCGGAACTCACATAAAATACGCATGGGTATACGTTCCAATTTTCTTTTCAATATAAATTTTTATATATACATACCCCTTTTGAGAACTGCAAAAAATTTAGCTGAAGGTGAAGTGACGTGGGTAAAAAAAATATGGTTGGCGTGTTTTTTAGTGAAATATGGTATTCACCAAGTCGTGCACTACACTTGGCGTACTTGTCAACGCGCCCCTTTTAAGGCTGCCTGCGTGGAAATTCCGCATGTATATAATTCTTCCACCATGTTCGTAACGGCACTGCAAATATACTTCCAACGCAAATCAGTTCCAGCGTGATTTTGCAGGCCACCCCACGTTTGCGAGGATACTTTTTTTTTTTTTTTTTTTTTTTTTTTTTTTTTTTTTTTGCTTCCCCCAGTGATTACCCCCGAGCACGCTGAGAATAAAAATAAATCCCACAGGCAAGTATTTAAAATTTCCACCCCTTTAGCATTTTAAGAGAATAGAAACCCCCCAAAGGAAACGAAAAAGGAAGAGCATGTATATATATACATATATATATGAATAAAAAAACAACCGTACCATGTATACGTATACATATATACGCACGTAAGTAGGTAGGTTACATTTCCGCGCATATCTCTCCATCAATCCATCCGTACATTCAAAACAGTAATCGGCTTGAACGAACCACAGCCTTATTTTACTTTTGAGAATTTGAGTACTCCACCACCGCTTGTTCTTTGCTTACTTTTCTACATATGGTAAACTCTCCCCCCCGCCTATAACAACCTTGCAAAAATAATTAACTTTATTTAGCAGAGATCACGTTGCATTACCAATTCGTGTATAATTTTTTGTACAGCATTTGTATTATTGTATGTCATTTGTAATAGCTTCTGCATACCTTTTGCTTACGCCGCTTTCTATTTATTCTTTTACCCGTTTTTTCTGTTTTTCCTCCCACCCAATAGCTAAAGGATTATTATACCACAACGTTGACATTTCGTACGGTTTCCCGCAAGTGATGAATAGTTGGGTAGCTAGTAAAAACAGTTGCAAATAAGTAGCCACATATAAAAAAACAATCTTTGCACGCCACGCTTGAAGTCGTATATCAATCTCCCCTCAGAAGTTACTCACCTACTGTCGCGGGCGCGAGCCATACACATAATATACAAAAGGAAGTTTGTACGAAGCAAAATGCATGACGATAAAATAAACTCCAAAGATGATATTTCATCGAGCTCCTCCTATGAAGAAAATGACGAAAATAAAAATATTTTAAATCCACCAAACAGGACAAAGATGAGCAAGGGGGAAAGAAGAGCCAGGAAGATGCTCGTCAAACTTGGCTTAAAGGCAATTCCCAATGTACACAAAGTCATTATAAAAAAGTCACAAAAAATGATTTTTGCCGTATCCAATGTGGAAGTGTACAAAGTTGACGGTACCGAATCGTATGTCATTTTTGGAGACGCCAAGACGGATGATATCACCAATTCGATCAACAGTAATGCTTGAGCGTGTTATATGCAAATAAATGTGTATACAATTTTACATACTCTTTTTTTTTTTTTTTTTTTTTTTTTTTTTTTTTTTGCACATGTACATATGTATTTATTGCCCCATTTTTTCGCTCTTACCTTGTGTGCTTTCAACAGTGTCGTCACGACGGGGTGCCCTTGTGATACCTGTCGCTCCATCTGTGGGGAGCAGGACAATTTTTACAACCTGCTTACAGAGGAAGTTTAGCGAGATGATATGCCCAGTATATTTACCCCTCTTCATCAATTGTTTTATTTATTTTTTTTTTTTTCTTCTTCCTCCCCCAACAGGTCTCTTGCCAGATAGCCTCCCGAAGGACGGTGACATGATGGACGAACAGGAGGTGAACTTCGAGGCCCCCGAAAAAGCGATCGAGAAAGTTCAGGACTTAGATGAAGGTAAGCAACTAATTCTCCCGCTCTCTAGTTGGTCTGTTTGCATACAAACATTTTTGTTTCGTCTAAAAGAAAACGTGGTATATATGGTGCCATATACGCCTCTATGTGGGCACGCACGTTTGCACCCCATCTTCACTCCTTGCGCCACCACTACACACTTTTGCAGGAAAAGCGGTAGACGTTTCGATGGACGACATTGAGTTAATTATGTCGCAAACCAAGTGCACGCGTGAAAGAGCAATTGAAGTGCTAAAGAAGAATAACAATGATTTGGTGGAATCAATCATGGAGTTGAGCGGTTAGACGGATGATAAGTAGATCCAAACTGGGTGTATGAGCGTGTAGGTACATACTCTTGTGTATTGTACACAGCACATGCCTTTTCCCACGTAAAGTATATATATATATATATATATATATATATATATATTTATTATTTTTGCCCCGTCCCACGGGCCTTCTGGTCCCCGCTTTTTAACACTTGCGCAATTTTACCTGTGCATCTACATATGAATCAAGCTTTCTGCACATCTGTGTTTTGTCTGTTCAAATTTCCCACTTGTATAAGTGCAAACTGGACGCATGACCATACTACACGCATATGACTACACGTATATGACTACACGCATATGACTACACGTATATGACTACACGCATGATCAGCTTCACGAACACGTTTTAATTTTTCCTCCTTTTTAAAAAATAAAATTGTGAATCCCTCTTCTTATCAATTGAACTTATCCCACCTGACCCATAAAAAAAAAAAAAATGTAAATATTAGATAGTCCGCACGCGTTTACCTCCTAAGGTCGATTATACAACTGAGTATTTTTCTCTAGGTAAAGTTTTCTTCTTTGCATCTCCGATGCTGTCATATCTAAGCGTTAGAGACTTGTGTCCCTAGGAAATGATGGTTCCATTGGAAAAGAACAAGTAGAAAAAAAAAAAAAAAAAAAAAAGAGAAAGATCAATGCAGAGCAGAGCTTATGCACTGTGAAGGAAAAGTGTGTATGTGTGTGGGGGGATATAATACGTGTTCACAAGTGGACAAAACACAATATCATATTGGCACGTAAGATGGGCACCTTTTCTACCGGGAACCCTTTGCTATTATTTCCAGAAGGAGCGAAGAAGGCCCCTAATCCCGGAGGATTTTTCTTCCTCCTTGTGTGTATCCGGGTTGAGCAAAAAGGAATCACGACACAATTGCATCATATCGATGCGCAAGGGGTCCATGCTCATTTGGATCATTTTTTGCTCAAAGAAGGAACTATCCACAAAAAATAATTTTTGATTGGATGGCACACATTTGGTTTTCACCTGCAGAGCGTAGATGGACAAATGACGGAAGTAATATATCTCATTCACGAGCGAAATGATATCCTGTAGTCGGTTAAAGAGAATGGTAATTCGCAGTAAAGATTCATTGTGTATCATATTAATTTGTTGAAATTTTGTGTACACATAATTTCTTGTTTTAACTAAATCGAAAAGAACGTGGGCCTCCGCATTTTTCCCAAGCATTGCATAGTGACAAGCGAGACAAAATGATTTCACATTTTTAATTATCTGTAAAATGTTAATAAAAATATCATCATTATTTTTTAATTTGCTCAATTCATCAATGTTTTGTTTTAAAATATCAGCATATCGAATTCCTGTGTGCAACATGGGCATTTCTTCGATGATGTCTCCAAAATTTTTTTTATTTCCAAGGGAAAAATTCTTTAAATGGCTAGCTGAGTATATCGAAAATAAAAATTTCATGAGCACAAGTAAAGTGCGTTCAGTGTCAGTATATAATTTTTCACAAGAAAGGTACTCTTCCATGTGGTTCCAAATTTTCTCCATCATTTTGCTTTCTTCATTGAAAACCTTTCCCCTTCCACCCTGTTCGCTACTACTTATAGATGCCTTTTTATCCCCCCCTGTCGATTTTATCAACTGCTCGTGAATTATTGTTAAGCATTCGTAATACTTTGCGAATGCCTGGCTATAATTCTGCACAATAAAATTGGCTTGGTATGAATTTAAAAATTTAAAAAGTGGGAAATCTTCCTTATTCACACATGACACGAAAAATTCTCTTAAATTCATATCCTCATACAAATTTTTTATTTCTTCCATTGGGATTACATTTTTCACGTTATCCAAGACATTTTTTATTTTAAGCAAACTGGCGTATTCTCCCTGATTAGACTCTCCATTTCCTTTCAGTTCATAAGTACTATGCTCAATATTTATTTGCACTTTATTTTCTGTCATTAATATTTCAAGTTTTCTATACGTTGATATATCCTTATTTACTTCGGTAATTTCTCTGATGGATGATTTTTTTTTCCCCCCTGGAAACTGTAACTCTTCGTCTTGTAACTTTTCATCGAAGGTACTTAATTTGTTTTTTTTCAAATTGTACAAACAAATGCGCTCGAATGAGTGAATGACGGAGAGGAAGTAGTCAAACGTCTCTTCGATTTTTCTTTCCGCTTCTATGAGTAGGTTCCCTTTGCTATTCATGAGGGTATTCTCCGTCAGGTCGTTCTGGATATGTTGATTGACACGGCTGTGTCTACGTTGTTCTCGTGATTCAGCTCCCTGTGATTCCTTGTACACACCTTCTTCTCCATCATCATTTTTACCTTCGCCGAATGAGCGCGACCCCTCCACGATTTCATTCAACATAGCCTTTTTAACCAACTTCACTAGTTTGGTGAACTCCTCCACCTTAGATATGCCCTCCTCAAATTTTTTCACTTCCAAGAGGTATGCTACCTGTATGTATGCACCGTAACACTTTATCTGTAGTTCGGTGTTCTTATCCACAGCGGATTCAACGGAGTCACACATAAATTTCACTTTCTCTAAAGCTCTCTTCACTCTCCGCAAGTAAGAATATGTTGACCTATATGGTACTTTTAAATTATTCACATCGGTTTTTATTTTTATGTACCTACATCTACATGCCTCCACATCAAGTAGCAATAACTCAAGGTACTTTCCATCCACATTATCCGTTTCGTACAATCTGGTTATGTATTTATTTCCTACTTTTTTCATTTTATATAAAATACTTCCTTTTAACTTGGCTCTCCTTCTTTTGACATAGAGAAGGAATCTATCCATATCCTCTTCGTACAGCCCGTACTTTGCATACACCCTATGTAGGTAGGAAAAAATGTCGAATGATGTTTTGTTCTCCTTGTCCGGCTTATCCATGGCTGTGCCATTCTTCGGTTGCTTCGCATTGAGCGCGCTCTTCCCAAGTTCCTCTTCTTCTCCGTTCATCGTATCCCCCGGACCACCCCCCGTGTTGCCATCATCCACACTGTTGCCATCTGCCATTTCCAATGCGCCGCTGGGCTGGATGAACTAAAAAATAACCAGCAAGGAAATCAAAATGAGCGCTTCTCTTACTCGCCAGTTGGGTCCCTGGCCTGATCATCACAACAAAGTCGTTGAATATAATATTCACACCCACAAGGGTTGTACACGTTTCTCCTTTTTAAGCCTTACGCACTAGCGTGGCTTTCCTTTTTTTTTCTTTTTCCCCCCCGTGGTACGCAGAACTGGTCGCACGAATCAAACCACACGGAGGAAGTCAGCTCGGAGAAAATCAACCCGCGTAACAAAAAAATGCTTTGAATGGAATATTTCCCGCTGCCCACATGGAACAGGCTTAATTAATCCTTTTAACTCATTTGGAGCAAAACGTAAGGGGAAAAAACGCGCTTGACATGTACACGTATACAAATACATGCAGAGGTTACATGCATATAAATTACATACACTCAGTGGTACGTGCCTCACCATGAGGAGCATAATCCGGTTGGCACAAAAGTTAGCACGCGCGGAGTAGGGGCCAAACTTGGTAACGCTGCGGAGCGACCCCTGTATCTTCCCCTGAAAAGCGGTGCATTAAATTAACGCCTAAAAAAACTGCCGTAAAAATGGGCATAAAAAATGGTCAGAAAAAATAGGCATAAAAAATGGGCATAAAAAATGGGCATAAAAAATGGGCATAAAAAATGGGCATAAAAAATGGGCATAAAAAATGGGCATAAAAAATGGGCATAAAAAATGGGCATAAAAATGGGCGGAAAAACGCTGCAGGAAAACGGTGCGGAAAAGCCGCATATAACTGTGACGGCAAATGTCCATTTTCCTAATCCCCATTAGTTATAAACAAAAATAATAAAATAAATAAATTAGTACAAAAAAATTTCCCTTATCCTGTTAAGAAAAATATATATATATATATAGAATCGTATAACCCTCTTCATGAGAAAATGTAAGGTCCTTTTTTTTTTTTTTTTTTTTTTTTTTTTTTTTTTAAGTCCCCCATGCTTATGTCTCCCCTTATTTACTATCTCCTCTTGATACATAAAAAAAGTTTACACAAAAAATTGGCGCAAAATTTCCGCAGGAATTTTGCCGAAATTGGAACTTGTCTACGCTGTACAGTAACCGAAATGAGACTTGCCTCATGGTGACCCCAAGGGAAAGCGTAGCAAAATATTCTAGACGCTCCTTGTGATGTGTGTGTCTTGTGCGCTAGGCGTGCTTCCAATTTGCTATCCCTATATGTTGTCTGCAAAAACATGAACCATGTATGGTTAGTAAACCTAATCATCCTGCTCCACCTTTTTCTGAGGTGCACATGTTACCAAATGATATACGTAGACTCCTTCGACCAGAAAAATGACGGAAACGACCTGAACAACCTGTCCTGTTCCTGGCGATACTATTGCCAAGAGGAATTTCATTTTTGTGAATACGGATGCAGTTCCAAGAAAAATTTCAAGGAAGGATACAACGTGCTTAACAGTAATGCAGAATGATGCACAGGCAAATTATCAATCGACTGAATTTTCATAATGGAAAAATTAAGGCAACTTGGATGAGGGCATAAATTATCACGTTAAATGTCTCAAGCAAGTAGATATAAAATGTGCATGTTCATGTGGTTAGACGACTATGCCTCAGGTTGTGAAATCTCACCAACATCAAATGAACTTTTACACACATTTTCCATCAATACCTTTTCCCCCTCTTCCTCCTTTTTCCTCAGCCACCAATTTCAGAGAAAACTGCTTCATCAATGTCGAGTGCGAGAATCACCAGATTTACTTCGACACAGAGGATCCAGTGCACTTTCTCTTTTTCGCCAAACCGTTCTTCCGCATCAACCGGGACTTCACACTGTATGTGCACCTGGCCCAGAGGTAAGGGGAGAAGAAAAAATATTATATGCAAATGGGGGTATACACGTCGCAGTGGAGATCGGTTCACAGGCCCATGATCACTCCACCTTCTGTGAACGCTTCATACTCCCTCCCCCATCCATACCCCCTTCGAAGGAATAAGGCTTCAGACGAAAGTGCGCACCCGACGAATGAACCAACTGGGAACCCCATCTGGACAACACTACGCCTTTCCTGGGAAAAAATAAATGACTGGAGAAAATCCATATCGAAGAAACATAAAAGAACTTTTATCAAGTTATTAATATGCCTCATTTTAATACACATGATTTTATTTTATCTCTATATATACACGTACTTGTATTTGGACAAGCACGACGAGGTGTAGCCCCGAAGGGTCAATCTGCTAAATGTGTTTGCGCGTGGGACAAGGAAGATTTACTGCGCTCACACTGCACCCCGTGGTGACTAGCCAGGCGGGCACATCACAGGGAGAAAAATAGAAAAAAAAAAAAAAAAAAAAAAAAAAAAAGGGATTGCAGATAAGTAAAGAAGAAATGAGGAACCATGCTTAAAAAAACGGGGAAGACACACAAGCGCATTGTCGTGTCTGCCTTATTTGGGCAGTGTTTTTGAACAGAGAAACGCGGCCTGTTCAGTGTCCACAATAAGGAGGAACATTTCTCCTCCCCGATGACAAATCACTTTTTTTATCCCCACCTCCTCAGTGAAGTTCACAAATTTTAATCCGTTCTCTTCTCATCTAATACGCATTGCATATCACTATCTGCCCATCAGGTGGTGTCCTGAGAAATTCCCACTTGACGTTTTTTTTTTTTTTTTCACCACCTGACATTTTTCTTTCCACACATTGTAATTCTTAACGCGGAATGTGCCATTTTAATAATTATTTTTATTATTATTTTTTTTTTTTTTTTGTTCAAATAGCTATTCGGCTAATTTCGCCCGCAATGGTTTAAGCCGAGGCAATTATCTCACCCCCCCCCCCTTTTCTGCACAAAGAAAGAACGTAATTGCTACGCCTCATTATCACTTCGCCTAACCAATTTGCAATGCTTGCCTGCGTGTTCCGTGTGATCTATGCACACTTTCGATGCGGAAAGTTTTGAAGCAATCCAGTTCTGGTCCCTCTCAAAGGACAAGCGCGCATCTCTTCCCAGGGGAAGTCTATTGGCATAGTTTTCATTGTTTCTTTCACTGCACTCTGCGTTGTAGCCTCTGCCATAACTAACCTGCGCAATGGAGATCGTCTTCCCGTCCACCTCGGCATCTCCCCCAGGAGTGCCTTCCGAACTGGCACTGACACCTACTTTTTTGCCATATCCATTTGAACAATTCCCATACACAGGATGCTCACTTGGATAAACATCGTCTTCATTAAAATCCCACTTTACACTTTCCAGACTGAACGGAATATCCTCTCTATGTACGTTATAATAAGAAACCTCATCATCATGATAAGACATTCCCCCAACAGAGGATACTTTTCCCTTAGTATTGACGTGCCATCCATTTGTATTTATTTCTTCATGGCCATCCCTCCCCCGGTCCAGCTGCAGGTCCAAGTCTTCAAATGAGTTACCATTTTCACCTATTATTTTACCTTCTTTTTTTCCATGGAAATGATAATTCTTATATTCCCTCAGATTGTAAAATGAAGTTTTCTCGTTAGTAATTTCACCATTCCCAGTAATTTCTTCTCTCATGGATAACTTCTGTTCCTCCCCTGTAGTTTTTTTACCCCCTGCAAAGCTTCGTTCTTCAGCAATTTTCGCCTGACCCGTCACTGTGACGTTTCTCCTGTATGCGTTTTCAACTTTGGGTGGCTTTCCTTGTAAGGCACCATTTCCACTATCTACATTTTCTCCTCTCATTTTCTCTTCCCACTTGCTAACCTCCAAATGGCTTCTACTTTTTTTCTCCTCCACCCTGTTGTCACAAACGCGTGTATTCGGCGCTTCTGTTGCATTCTTTCCATTCGCTCCATTTGCTTTATTTGTTCCATTCGGTGCATTCCTATTAGCACCACCTTGCCTTCTCACTGGCGTACTTAACTTAAAGGAAGAGTGGTCCCTCACGTGGGAATGAATCTGGCATTTGTCTCCCCTGTAGATTTCCTCATCTTTTGAGTTGTTTCCATTCCAAACGAAGTCTGTCTGGCTACCCCACTGATAGGTCTGCTCGTTACCTCCTGGATTGACTGTCACTTGGTTTACCCTGTTATTAAGTAGCGAGTTGTATCTTCTCAAAATGTTCAGGTAATAAATTTGAAATTGTTTTTTCCTTCTATCTGTCGTAAAAAGAATACGCTTCTTCCTGTCATAGCACCTTGGTATATTATGAATTTCCCTATGATGCTTTATCACGTTGTGTATAAATATGGCTTGCTTGCGTGCGTAGTCCATGATGAAGAGGTCGTTTTCGTCCCACTGGGTAGATTTTTCTCCCTCTGCATTGTTGCACTTGTTGTCACCCTGGAAACGGAAAACGAAAGGCTTGGTGTAGTTTAGAAAGTACCCCTTGGGTTGTGTATCCTCCTCGTAAGAGGTGTACAGGAAAGTGAAGTGGCTCCTTTCCCCCATCCCATCGTCCATTTCAACTGCGTTCAAATGATCCCGAAAGAGAGGCTTGATCTCCACATGAAAACCAAAGAGAGAACACAAATGGACACATATAATCTCCGTGATGGCCAAAAAGTGAAGAACAAATTTTAATTGTAATAATTCATTTCTTTTAATGAAATCCAAGAATAGGACATCCTCCACCGGTGGAAATATAATGGTCGGAAAAAAATCAATGAAGCTTTCTACGCTAATGAATTCCTTTCCAATATTATTGAACATATTTTCTGCCTCCTCTGTAATGTCTCCATGGCTACAAAGGAGCATATTAGAATTGTTAAAATAAAATTGGACGGGCAAATTGTTAACCATGTAGTGTCCTTCCGTAGCTAATTTGTTTATTCTTACCTTCATGGCTAGCCCCTTTCCATTCAGTATATTTCCAATCTCTCTATCGACTTCATCGTTGTATAGACATACGTACACAGGTTCGAATGCATTCCTTGTCACATCTTCACTGGTAGTGTAATTCATATGAAGCGTATCTGCCTTATGAGCATTCACACGAGGAAAAAAATGAACTCCACTTTTGCAAACCTTTACAGAAACATACATATGCTTTTGTTTCTCACAATTCAGATTCTGAGATTCTATCATGTAAAGCGTATCGGGGAGTAACCCATCCTTTTCAAATTCCTCTTTTCTTTTTGAGCTGATTAAGATTAATCTTTTATTTACAACTTCTTCCTTAATATGGCTTAGTGGGATGAAAACAAAGTAGCATTTTATTGTAACTTTTTTTTCTTCTGTGTCTTCTCTTTTTGTTTCGTGTTCTCCAAAATGGTGACCATTTAAATCACCCCCTCTATACTTCACCTTTTTTGACATCCCCTCATTTTCCTCACTCAAGGTTTTTATTTTTATGGTTAAAAAATCGCTAGCATATTTATATGGCAATATCACATTTTCGATACGCATGCCTGGAATTTTCAACTCCACATCTGTAATGCTTAAATTTATTTCTACCACACGTTCGACATTTTTTATTTTGTTAATCGTCAGTATGATGTTCGATGCGTACTTGTATTTTTGTGTCATCGGGGCGATGTCAAATACGTTCCGATCATTCACCTGCGTGTCTAAGACATTGCTCATTTGGTTACCCATGGAAGGATGCAACTCATACTTCATGCCATTTCTATTGGTACAATTATGATCACTCGATAACTTACGCCCATCATCCTTCTCTCTCCTTCGTAACCCCTTCTGGTTATACAAATATTCAGAAATAATGCTTGAATATTCAAATTTCTCCGCCTCGGGGTAGTATGCACTGTATGCCTCTTCCATCTGCTTATGTTTCTCCATATTTGTCTGTAGAATATGAGTCTTCTGTTTGGATAAGGAGACACCCAGATAGGCCATAGAATCCGCCACCACATTGCTTTCGCCAAATAGCTTGGCTCCACCCATTTTTATTTTGCAACCCCTGCTGCTGTAATGAGAATTTGTATCCCCCAATTTGAGCAAGTTCCTTTTATCACCGAATTGGCTTAAGTACTTTTTTACATTTGTATCTTCCTCCATTCTCTTTCCATATCCACTTTTCCCAACTTTATTTTTACCTTTCTCTCCTCCAGAAAGGAAAATATCATTGTCCATCTGATACATTTTTTTCAAATCATGTTCATCGCTTAGGTTAACTCTCTCTCCATGTCGAAAAGGATGAACGCTGAGAATCTTCGTATTCTTTCTCATTACAGTCCCTTTGCTTTTTCCTTCGTCTGTATCTTCATCTTCCCCCTGAAGGTACACGTCTATAAAATCGTTTATGGTTCCTCTAAACGCGTTATAAATATTTTCCATGACGAAGGAATTTTGGCTCTTCAACTTCCTTTCGATAGTCTTCATTAAGCTATGTTTTTCTTCATTTTTGCTATGTGCATTTTCGCACCCTTCGTTTCCCTTCCTCTTCTCCACATCTTCATCCCGGAGGGAGTTATTAAACCTGTTAACCAGAAACAACTTGTCGAGGTTTAACGATTTGTACGCCTCCTTCGTTTTGTTAAAAAAGTGGTACACGTTTCCTTTTTCTCCTTCATTTATTTGTTCGCACTCTATTTTTTCTCCATCTCCGTTGTCTCGTTCGCTCGGCATTATATCGCTTACAAACGGTTCTTCATTCGATGGTGCTGCGTTCTCCACCGGACAGGAAGAGTTATCCACTTCGACTTCACTGCTATCCACCCCCTCCTCCTCATTCAATACTTCCCTTAGAACAATTTCGAATTCCTCAAAATGCTTCAACTCCTTAGTGTCTTCTCCCCCTAGTTCATGGTCGCTTGAGATGCTTTGTACTGACAGTACCCTGTCCAGACAGGGCACCAGGGGGATGTCGCCCCCTATGGCCATGTTCTTCAGTTCATCATTTTTTCTCTTTAACTTTTGTTTCACGATTTCTGCGTTGGTCAGCTTTAGCGCCCCTTCCAAGTAGGAGCTCTTTATGCGACTGAAGTTGACTCCGGGAATATTGGCATGTGGGTTGGCGGCGTTAGCAGTGACAGGCAAAGCAATTTTTGGTTCCCCCCTTTTGGCATCATTGGTCCTCTTCATCATTGCCGACTTTTTTTCAAAATTGCTTTTTATGACATACAAAAGTGAAAACGCAAGTGGGACAAGTTGCCAATGTTATTAACCTTCTCTATTGCAGAAAAGTATAGAGAAAGGACAAAATTGGAGGATTTTTTTTTTTTTTTTTTTTTTTTTTTTTTTTTTTTTTGCACACCCTTACATATCAATCTATACATACTATTGAGCACATGCCCTGTATTTATCTCCTCAAAATAATTTCACTAAAAAAAGTGTGCATTCTGTAGGACGAATTTTCAGACAAATAAAAAACAAACTAAACAACACCCAAACCTGTGGCGTTCACATGATATACAGAATATGCTTAATAAAAATGTTAAAAAAAAAAAAGAACTTCTTTTCTGCAATGAGACCTATATATATATATATTCAATTGCGCGACTTCGTGTGGGCCCCATGCATATGTTACATCATTTCCATTTGGACGCGACGTTCACACGAGATCCAACTTGTACACAAGTTACTAAGTGGATAATTTTTATTCATGTTGGTGAGGGGAAAAAAAAAAAAAAAAGGATAACATATCGAATATAGTGCTCATTTTGCAGAATACAAATTTGACAGTTGAAAAGATAGAACAAAGCAAAATAACCTCACACTTGGCCGCTTTTTTCACAAACCAAACATGTCTGTTTAATGCGTACTGATGGAAAGAAAAGCCTTCTTCAAGGACAACCTCCTTCCCGCATGTATGCTCACCGTGCGAAAAAAAAAAAAATAAAATAATAAATAAATAATATAATGTGTATACCGTGGGCAGAGGTGCATTCAATCAGGAGCAAGCATACATTTGTATTCACTGAGGTTACTAGTTTTGGACAGACTGTTTTTTTGGCACTCCACAGGTACAGCAGAACATACACCACACACCTCATTCGGATGTTCATCCCCCTTTCATCAATGTGCAAACATCATCCAATTTGTTTTCTGACAACCCCCCTGGGAGCACACAGGGGATACTCACAAAATGGAAACCCCCAAGGGGGATAAATCTATTACGCTCATCTCCCATTTTCTTTCCTTTACTTATTCTCCCGATCATATTGTCAAAATTGAGACCACACAGCAGCTTTTTAATTTTTTTTTCTTTTAACACGTACCAAATGGGAAGTAACTTTATAAAGGGTCCTCGTGAATATTCAAGGAATGAGATAGAAAACATCCACTGCCATATCCTCACGTAACCAAAAAAGGGTGAAATTACAAAACTGCGCAAATGAAACTAGCTGTCGTTTTTTTTTTTTTTTTTTTTTTATTAACAGGTAAGGTAAAAAGAGGGCAAGCTAGCAAAAATGTGTGCAAAAAAAAAAAAAAATTAACAACGGTGATTATGGCAGTGGATACGACATAGAGGAGACAAAAAAAAAAAAAAAAAAAAAAAAGGGCCTGCACAAGTCATAAAGAAATAGTCAAAAAAAAAAAAACAACTGCACCGTTGCAACTAATGACAATTTTGAGACAAGCGTGCCTCTACTCAAATGAATGGGGATATTCGGAAGGGGCCACCTGAAGAAGGAGGACCATACCAACTCTTTCGTTCTTCACGCCAGTTCTGCAACTACGTGCCACTTATGAGCTGAGACAATCTTGCAGTTGGCGAAATGGCTCAACAAATGCGAATTTTCATTGTTTCTATTTTGCAGCAATACCTTAACATACTGTTTCGTGTGCCCAATAAGGTCATCACTTTTTGTGGATACTTCCGTGAATAAAACTCTCTGTGTAGTTCCTTCCAAAAATTTGTAATTGTTCGTATAGGAAAGAAATGCGTCCGTTACTTCTCTTGATCTTTTTTTTACAATTTTTGTGTTAATTTTTTTCATGCCATACGCTACAGTGCCTCTTCTGGGATAAAACTGGGAAATGTTAAGTATGGGGAATTGATATTTTTTTACCAAGTCGACCGTTTCCAGGTGATCTTTCTCCATTTCGTATGGAAATCCGCATATAATATCCGTTGCAATAGTTATATTTGGAACATCCTTCCTTAAATTTTCCACTAAGTATATAAAATCTTCAATTTCATATTCCCTGTTCATATTTTTTAACACTCTGTTACTACCGCTTTGAACAGGGATGTGAATAAACTCGTACATATTTTTATGCTTTAGCAAATTGCATATATCCTTTATATGTTTCAGAATGTACGGTGGGTTGGTCATGCCTAGGCGGATCATAACGTCACTATTGGAAATGGTATCCAAAATTTCTTTAAGTAGTTTGACGATGTTTGTATTTAAGTCGATTCCATATGCACCGGTATCTTCCGACGTCAACCAGATTTCTTTTATATTTTCCTCATTGCATACATGCTTTATTCTGTTAATAATGTCGGGTATGTTATAGCTAGCTAAGTCTCCTCTTGCAAATTTGGTCTTGCAGTAGGTGCAGTTTCCCAGGCACCCGTTGTTAATATTGATAATTTCTATGTACTTGTTTTTTCTTATTTTCGGGAGATTTAAGGAGGTCATTTTTTTTGAATGCTTCAGGTAGCGCACGTTGTATCCGTTAATCACATTCTCCACGACATCCACGATTTTGTCAATGTTTGTCACTCCCACAAGCGACACGTTTTCGAATATCTCCATGTCCTTCTCCGCTTGCGGCACACATCCGCAGACGATGATTTTGATATCTCCTCGGGGGGCTTTCGCGATCGCACCTTTCACTCCTTCTTTTTCCATTTGCTTCACTGATGCCCTTTTGACCAAACCCGAATTCCCCTTGGCAGGCGCACATCCACACGCTGTTTCGTTACAACAGGTGGCTTCTCCCTTGCCGTCCCTGTTGTCCTGTTCAAAATCCGAGATTCCAGAAGATGATGTGGTGAGGTAATCCACATGTGGGTCCTGTTCACCCCCATCCGTCTGTACCGTTTTTCTCATTTGTACACTTTTCCCCTTTTTTCCACTCTTCCCTTTTTTTACCACTTGGCCTGTCGCCCTCCCCCTGTTAGTCTTATTCAATTTGTGTACGTAATTTATAATGGTCTTCATGCTTTCCTCACTGGGGTTCTTCACCGTGCAACTATTAATTATGCAGATATCGCACTCTTCGACACTTTTCACAAACTGAAATCCATAATTCCCAAGAAGGCCCATCATAAATTCGGAATCTGAACTGTTGTGTGCACACCCGAAGGACTTGAAATATATTTTGTATTTCTCCGGGAGGATGACTGCGCATTCGTTTAAGTTATCCGCAGATTGGAAATCTATCTCTTCAAGGGAATATCCCTTTGAAAGAACCCCCTTTTGGGTGGTTCTTTTCCGGAGCCCATTGAGGTATTTCCCCGTGGTTCTACGATTTCCTTTTATCTGCACAACGTTGTAACTTGCTCTCTCATTCAGGTTGTTAATATCTTCAACATCCGTCAGGGTGCTATCTTCTTCTGTTTCCTCCTCTTCTGAGGAATCTTTCTCCCTTCTCGTGCTCCCGCCATTGATGTGGCCATCTATC
Source organism: Plasmodium knowlesi strain H (assembly GCF_000006355.2). NCBI lineage: Eukaryota > Apicomplexa > Aconoidasida > Haemosporida > Plasmodiidae > Plasmodium > Plasmodium knowlesi. The sequence goes on along the minus strand of NC_011912.2, from coordinate 1,328,410 downwards.
AAGCCATTCCCTGCCCGTGGGGTCTCTTCCCTTACATCAAGAAAATATGAATCATTCTCTGAACTGATAACAGAGGTATCTTCATTCACATGAACAATTTCGTCTGCTTCTGATTCGCTTTCCATGGGTTCTAAACTAGCCAAGGACTTGGCCTTACGTCCATTTGGATTCTTCCTCCGCACACTACTTTCCCTCCGTCTGTGCTTCTTCTTTTTTCCATTTACAAACATACAATTTAGTAGTTTCTTAATTTCCTTCTTCTTGTGCACACATATGTAGTACGTGCCCGTGGTGGCGACGCATAGGAGGGTCAAAAATTTTAACTTGTTGTTCATCCTGCTTCAACGAAGGGGAGTATGTACTTTGTTGTAAAGGGAATAATTATAGAATCTATAAGTCGCTTCGTTGGGGTAAATGAATCAAGTTTTTGTTCTGGTGCTTCCACGATAATGATCCTTCAAACGCAATTTTTTTCCACTTCCCTGGTGGTTTGCGTTTTCGTGCCAAGATTTTTTTTCTCGTATGTGTAATATGGAGAAATTTATGATAACATGGTATTTCTCTTTTCTCCTTTTTCTTCTTATTCACTTGGGTACATTATCCGTCCACCCTCTGCTGATGTATTTTTTTTTTTTTTTTTTTTTTTATGAGGTTCACTTGTAAGTGTATATGACTACATGTGGTGGTTACCTCCTGCGGTCGGTAATTGCCTGTCCCTGCTCATCAGTCATTTAAGCGGGGGAAAATTATTTAAATCAGAGAACGGAGAGAAGTTAACAAAACAAATGTCGAAACTTTCCACCTTGTGTTTTTCCGTTTTGTCGAAGCATTGCTAACGTTTTTTTTACTCTCCTTTCAGTTGCAGGAGGGCAAGAGGGTCAGAGAACTGAACCAAGGAAGAAAGCAAACAGAATGTATAACAACTTGCAGTAATAAATAGAAAATAAGAGAAAAAAAAAAAAAAAAAAAAAAAAAATTATCAAATATTAACTTGTATATTTAATGTAACGCGCAACCGTTTCTGCAATATTTGTTTGGCGTTTTTTTTTTTTTTTTTTTTTTTATTTTTTTTTACGGCAAAATTTTGCTTCGATCCCATATGGCCAAAGACGAACTTGACACCCCCGTGTACGTATATTGGTGCATACGAAATATAATCCGTGGAGTGCCTAATTTTACCAACTTGTGGAATCAGTTATTTTCATTTTTATTACCTCCAAATATGTTGGACACCCGAAGAGTTAATCTTAGATGCGTGTGGTGTTACGTTGAGTTAGCATAGAAGATGGTGGAGAGGCCAACTTTGTAAGTGCCCCGCTGCACATTAGCAAAAAAAATGTGGGGCGTGGTAGGCCTTATATGAGGCACATGAAAAGGGAGTAGAAGGACAAGAAGGGGACACAATAATCAGAAATGCTAGGAAGTATTTTTTCTACATCCAAAGGAAAGCAAAAAAAAAAAAAAAAAAAATATATAAAATACAGGGGGGATTTTTTTTTTTTTTTTTTTTTTCAAGACCACGCCCGAAAATTGCACAATTTTACCATCCATAGTATTTTCGGAGAAAGAGAAAAAGCACAATTGCGGTGTTACATATTAACCAATTTTGCAAGAAATATTTTAAAAAAAAATAAAAAAAAAAAAGAACACTCTAGGAGGAGCACTAAACTGGGCGTGTAGCCTACAGGTGGCCAATTCCCACAAATGTGTTTCAATTAGGAAGATCACTACTCAGTTGGTTTGATTTGCCTGAGCGGGTGATATCTGCCACTAAGGGGAGGAAAAGAAAAGAAGAAGAGCCCTCTATGTGTGCACACCTTTGAAGAGGGAATTACAAACAAACCTGTGGGTACTGAAGAAGGAAGCAGAAGACGAATGGAAGGACCACCGCACGAATGATGGTAGGACTCACCATGACAACGTAAACCTATGCAGAAATTACTCCCCTTACGAAAAATTTGTCACCTTACGAAAAATTGTCCCACTTATTGGAAAGCTCCGAAAAGTTGGATACCGCCCATTTAGTTTTCTTCTTGTCGGGTGAAGGCCCCCAGGAAGCGTGTGTTCGTTCAGGACCATCGCGTTGTCTTCCTTCCCTCCCCCTTGAAGGGTAGGATATCCCCTCTCTTTACATAAAACATGAGCAACTCCCAAAGGGGAAGCTGCAAAATGGTGGAGGTGCCCAGGCATTACCGAAAGTACTACGTTTCGTACAAGAAGATTAAGAGGACCATAGTCAAGATGGGACACAAGTACAGAAAGAAGGTAACGAGAGGAGGGGCGTAGTCGTCTGCACAGTCGTTGTTGCAATGGTCCGTTCATGTGTGTCTGTATAATGTATTGTACACATGTTTAGGAAAACTCCACCTCCATCTTCCCCCCTCCTGCACATTGCACCACGTCATTGCACCAAGTTATCGCATACTTTCCTCCCCCCCCTCCCCCCCCTGAAGCTCGAGAAGGATTTGATACAAAGTGCAGCCAGGAGGGTTGACGAGCAGGGTAAAACTGAGTGTCTTTATCAGCGTCGTTGTTGTATCGTCGTTGTGGTATTGTTGTTGTTGTTGTTGTTGTCGTGGTATTGTTGTCGTGTCGACCTTGGTAACACCGTTAACAGCACATGCACGTGTATCCCTTGTGCCCCTCACCCTTCCCGCAGGCATAAAACTTCTGCCTCCCTTCCTATTCAACGACCTCATCACCCAGGAAATCAAAAAGATAAACAAATTTTCGGAAAAAAAGTACAACGAAATTATCGACATCCTCATGAGCACCTACGAGGAACTCAAGTCGATTGACCTCTACTCCTGTAAAAAGGAAAAAGAAGAAATGGAGAAAAAGATAGACTTAATAGGCTGCGACATTGTCCACTTTGATTTTTACATTCACAAGAATTGCAAAATATTAATGAAGTTGGGTTTTTATTTTGATCATGTAATGAACATCTCCATCAACCAGTGGCTACTTCTTGGCTTAATAAAGGAGAAGTTCTGCAACATCAATGTGGACGAGTTGGTGGTGTATCTATCCGTTCTGTATGCCCTGCACCGTTCTCGCTCTGAAACAAGCACGTACAGCGGTGCGAATGCACACATCGATCCGAACGAGGACAACCTCGCCAACCCATGTAACGCTGCTCCCTCCCCAGAAGGAAAGACCTGGGTCCCACCGGAAACATTCGAACGCACATCCACCAAGTTCCTAATGAAGTACGAGGACATCGTGTATACCAAAGTAAAAATTGTAAAGCACCTTCCCTATTTGATATTCGGCCTAAGTAATCAAGACTTGGAAGAGCACTTCCGGAACTTCGGCCAAAAGAAAAATAAAAAACTCGCCGCTCAGATGGATGGAGAGTTAGACGATACACATGAGAAAAACAAACCGCTCAACGAATCTCAACAAATAACTTCTGTCTATTTGGACAATGAAGAAGCCACTTGTTACAGTAACAGAATTTTGAGGTATGAGAATGCGCAACTTATTCGGTTCAGGTGGTACAACGATAACGATGGGAACCCGGACAAAACCATTTTTATTGAAAGGAAGATTCATCACGAGGAGTGGACCGGAGAGATCTCCACCAAGGAGAGGTTTGAGTTGCAGCAGAAATATGTTTTCAAATTTATGACTGGCCAAATGGATGTACCGAAGTTTTTCCAAAGGAGGAGAGGCACAATGGGGAAGGAGGGCACCCAGGTGAAAGGTACTTGCGTGGGAAATTTGGAGAAAAAATTAAAAAAGAATGAGAAACTTGCAATGGAAATCCAAGCCATGATAACGAAAAATCAGCTAGAACCCATCATCAGAACATCCTACCTCAGGTCGGCGTTCCAACTCAGTGACGACAACTCAATCAGAATTTCCATCGATACAAATGTGTCCATGCTGAACGAATATGTACGAAAAAGAGAACATTGGTGTAGGTTAGCAGAGGAGGCTTTGCGAAAAAATGAAATTAGACGCCTGAATTATGCAATCATAGAAGTTAAACTGAAGGTAGAGAAAATCCCACAATGGGTTCAAGACATATTAAATAGCAACCATTTTATAAACGCTTATAAATACTCAAAGTATCAAACAGCCATGGCTTTGTTACATCCCGAGAAAATTAAATATATTCCTGTGTGGATCCATAGTAATGTCCATGAGAAATTCAAGCCAAACAATAATTATGCAGAATCGGTCTTGACTGGGTATAGTAGTTGTGGAAAGGGAGATAATACAAACGCTGATTCTTTGCAGGCATCAGTTGGTGTCACCATCGAAAATGCTGTTACTGTTGCCAAGGGAGCAAGTGACTGCCAGGAAATAATACATCTACAGGGAAGTGGTGATCCCCCTGTAAAAAGAAGAAATAAAATCTATGCGAATGGTTATATACAACAAATGACCAATCCATCCTCTCATCAGTCTTTAGAAAAATGGAACATCTTAGATAAAACTTCCCTTTGGCTGAGTCACAAATATAGCAGAAATAAAAATGCGCAGGAGAAAATCGACCTCCTCAAAATCGATCCCAAAATAAATTTTGCAGCGGAGAGAACTTTTCTTCATTATTCTCTGGTCTCCGTATACATCACCTTGTTGGCACTTTTTTTAGAAAAATATAAAAATGAAAATGAAGATTTGGATTTAGTCATTATTTTGTTGCTCGCAACTTCCTTCTCCTCTTTGATATCATCCTACTTCCTCTTTTTGAAGCGCATCGAGATCATTGACCGGTAGGGTGCATGTCTGCGTGTGTGTCCATACTGCGACACCTCTCTCGGTGCGCACAATGGTGACTCATCACGGGTGCCCGATCATCGCCACATATTCATTCACCACGTCAATCACTACACCGTTAATACCCCTTCTTCCCCTTTTGTTAGGCGGAAGACGAAGGAACCGCTCCTGGGACGACGCCGCTTCGACAGCTTTTACAGCCCCCTCATTTTTTTAATCCTCCTCTTCTTCTCCATCATTTTGTCAATATATTTCAACTTCAACGTGAAGGCGATAAAAGTGGCGAGCTGGACCCCCTTCACCTTTTCGTCCTTCCCCTTTCGCGTGAAGTGAGCAAAACTTCCCGTTCGCAATTCACAATTCGCAGGTGAAGCATACTAAAACAGAAGGAACCTTTTTTTCAGTTACACGGTTTCGTCCCCGGTGGAATAGCTTCATTATTGTTTTTTTTTTTTTTTTTTTTTTTTTTTTTTTTTTTTTTTTTTTTTTGCCACACCTGCACATCGTATTTTGCTTCTCCGTTCGGCGCCCTCCTCGTGTACCCCTTAGTCAAGGTGTAATTGAAAAAAAAAAAAATAAAATAAAATAAAAAAAATACTGACTAAATGCAGAGATAAAAAAAATAAACCATGTGATGATCATAAGGGATAATAACAATACAGGGGAACTTGGTAATTTTTTTAGAGAACTCCCCCACCCAAATGAAACCACCACAGTTTAAATCGCCTGCCAAAAAATATCCCCTAAGAAATGATGAGAAAACTGTTTTGTAGCAGCCCCGCGCAGGTATGCAAGAGCAGAACACAATTTTGCAAAAACCTGACGACAGCAAAAAGCGAAACTACATCAACTGAAAATTTCCTTAACGATCTCATGTCAGATGGTTACAAAGGTTGGGAATACTACATTAAAGGAATAAATCCAGATTATGCGCCAAGGAAAGAAATGTACCATTTTTTGACGGAAAAAAAAATTAATGTGTGCAGAATGACTGTGTACGAAATTGAGTGTTTTACCAAGTGGATACAAATGAGAAAACTGTATGGCAATCAGTTCCCCCGATTTCCATACGAAGTAACATTCGACGATAAAATTAACCAACTGCAGGAGAAGTATCCCTTACAAGGATGACAAAAAAAATTCTGGATTATTATCCAATGGATGTGTAAAAAAAAAAAAAAAAAAAAAAAAAAAAAAAAAAAAAAAATTGTTGTATGAACATGTACAGGTGAAAATGACTCCATGTAGAGCATTTCATAATTTCGCCATTTTGAATTAAAAAGGGAATGCCATTTTTTGGCAACTTCCGTTGTTTTCCCCCTGTGGAGAACGAAAGGAGAAGGACCCCCATTTTACAGAATTAAAAGCGCACCAACATGGTACACACGTTCAACGATGGAAGAACTTTAAAGAAGTCACTAAAAAAAAAAAAATAATAAATAATGAGTGATGAAGAATGAATAACGCATGATGAATAACGAATGATGAATAACGAATAACGAATAACGAACAACGAATAACGAATAACAAATAACGAATGATGAGTACGCAAACACCTGCACACCTGCGTTCACGTAGGAAGGCACGAACGAATGTCACACCCCCTGGGTTGGTTATAGCTCGTCAGGATGTGCGTTCCTTTTTTTTCGATACATACGGACGCGTTCTGTATATGCATACCCCGTCGTCGTCCACATTATTTTGCTGATCCTCGTAGGACAGAATAAATTTATTTTTGTACTTTATTTTTTTCAGTAGCAGACTTAGGTAGACATTTTCAAAATGTTCCTCCTGATCCTTATTCGTACTTAGCGCGTGTATGCTTCGAAGGAGGGCGTCAACGTCACTCTCCCCTCCGGATATGTGGCCATCTTTTTGCTCATCATAGGGTTTACTTTCGAGCGTGTCACTAACGCCAGCGCTACTGTTAATGAAGTCGTTCACTGCCTCTACCAACTGGTGGGGAAAGGACGACTTCGTCGATAACAACTTTTTAATTTCGGCGAAAGCATGGTTTTCCGTTGGAAGGATGCCCGTACCATCCTCTGAACTGGCACAGTCATTATGGCGACACATTTTTCGCCCACTGGGTCGCAGAGACACATTTTCCGTAAGTAATAACAATTGGCCTATGATCACCAACAAAGCCGTTTCGCACTTCAATATCCGTTCCGTCAAATTGAAAAAGCGAAATTGCAATTTTTTAATTAAATAAATTTCCAGTTCAGAAAATCCTCTCTCACAACCTACCATAAGAAGTATCTTCCCTTGCTCTCTACATAGAATATCTCGCTCTACACAGCTGTCGTTTCTTTTAACCTCAGTATGTGCGCACAGCTTGATGGTTTTGTCATCACTATATCTGTCAATATTCATTGCAAAAGAACTAAATGAGTAGTGAATAAAAACTTCGGGGAATTCTGTACACATGGCTTGTTCCAATCCAAGTTGAAGAGCATTTTTTATTTCCTCATTCTTTAAAACTTTACTTGATTCGTAAGATTTATTTGCAAAATCAGAAAATACGATGATAATTTTTTTCACACCTACGGAGGATAACTGTTGGAGAAATTTATTCAACACTTTTGGTCTGGGGATACAAATGACTACATCAATTGGTATGTACGTGTCTTCTGATTTTTGCAAATGTATTGCTCCTAACAACTTAATTGTGTAATATTTTTTGCTTTCTTCCGTAATAACTCCTTCCCCTTTTCCTCGTTTTATAACACCCACTTTAACAACTTGCCTCAGTTGAACCTTTAGGATATTCCTTAAATGGCTCGTTTGCCGCTCGTCCGTTTGGAAGAAGAACTCCCCCTCCTCATTTTCGCGAATGTTCTTCAGGCTCACGAGAATTAGGTTCATTGTCCGCTCACCTGTTTTCCCTTATGACTTCACATGTGTACTTTTGTCACTGACTGGACGACACAGTCCACAGCTGTTATGGCTCAATAGAAGGCAGTCTAAGCGCGAGTTCCTCCACCGGAGTTGATACTTTCACCCCCCTAGATGGATTTTCCCTTATATCAATTTAAGTATTTGTGAAAGCTTTTGCAACAGAGTGCTTTCCTTCCGCATCCTAAAGGTAGTTAAAACAGGGTTGCAGAAAATGACTCTCACAAGGTGGGCTTACTACAAACACCATTCGTGCAAGGAGATGCCTAATTCAGGCAGGAGATAACTAATCGGAATTGACACCCTGTGGGGGTGGCACTATACACTTTTACACCGACAGTTGCGGCCAACCCGAATGGTGCCAAAATGGGAAAAACCCACAAAAAAATAGAAAAGGCAAAAAATATATTACACTCAAGTATTCCTGCAAAAAATTCACTTGGCGATTCCTCCCCTTATTAAAGTTATCCGATAAATTTACTTCCATTCGATGAAATGGCTAGCTGGGAAAAAAAAAAAAAAAAAAAAAAAAAAAAAACGCGCAACAGCGCAACAGCGCAACAGCGTAACAACGCAATAACGCAGAATGGAAATAACAGCTTATAAAGCACTGCGTGAATTTTCTCGCCTCTCATTTTTTCCGGTTATCCGAATGGAGGAAGGGAAGCGCGAAAGGGACGACGCGAGTGCTCCCTCTGTTATACTTGCGGTGATAAAAAAAATCTCGCTCTGCCAAAAGTTGCAAAAGAGTGATACACAATTTTCAGTGGGATATTGTCAAGTGGGATATCGCCAAGTTCAATGCCTTAGTAGAACTTTCTTCACCTCGCTTACTAAATCTTTGTGCTATTCCCGCTGTGAGGAGGAATCAACCATCAGAGGTGCCAACGCTTTTTTTTTTTTTTTTTTTTTTTTTTTTTTTTCCTGCCTAAACTTTAACATGTTCATCGCCAAAACTTTTTACTTCACACCTCGAAATAGTAACCATTATATGACCATATAAACACTACTTGGAAAAAAAAAAGAAAAAGATAAAGAAAACTGTTAACTTGGAAAAGCATAAAAAAAAGTACGTAACACATAGTACATGCCTGTTCCAGTACAGTCCGCGCAAAGAATGCATAAAAAACATATCAGTATCTCTTTGTCACGGCAAGGGTGAAGTCCTCCAATAGGGTGATAACACGCCTAAACACATTTTTTTCCTTTTTTTTCCCCTTCCTATAGTGGTTTTCGGAAGTCCATTCAGTGACACCTACCCCAAGTTCATCTGGAAATCGCTTGCCAAGAGTAGGAAGGGCAAGGACATTTTCAACCCCTTTTTCCATGCCCTGAATAAGACCAAGTAGGAAGTGTACACCGTCTTTCTCCTCTCCGTCTACGTACATATGTGTGCGGAAGTGCGGCAACTTTGCAGTTAACACATAAGCACGTACACGTAAGTGTACACACCCGATCATGTTCATTTGGTCCTTCCAACTTCCCCCCCTTTTTCAGAATCTATGACCATATACTGAAGCACAACAGTCGCTATTGGATGTTCGTCGTAACGGGCGGCTGTATCACATCTTACTTTTGGGGTGTGTGGTTTAACAATTTTTGGAAGAAGATAAACAAGGGGGTAAGCATGAGTGGTGTGCGCCTAATATTTCGCAAAGCAGACATGCCGCCATACCTGCCTCCTTCCGCTTCTCCCGCTTTCCCCGCCATGTGTAGATAACCACATCGCCCAAATTTTTCTTTCGCAGAAACTCTACATCGACTGCCCCTATACCTACCCGGAGGAAGACTGAAATATGCATGAGTTACCCCCCACATCCCCGTTGTAAGGTATATCCAGTTTATATGTTAATAGTGCAGCTAAGGACAACCGCGGGGAAGCCAATCAAAGATGCCCATACCGATTTAAAAGGGGGAAAGTAAAATAAACAGAAGAATGGAATGGGTGGGGTGGGGTAGGGTAAACTAACTAGCCCGTCGCTCTTTTTTTTTTTTTTTTTTTTTTTTTTTTTGTTCGTCGTTGCACGTATCAGAAGCTGCATCATGTGGGACGTGTGCATATAAGTACACATCATGGATGTACCTGCTCGTGTTCCGACTTTTAAGTCACACATAGGTTTTTGCAAATGGTTGGGGGTGATGGATGTTGTTTGCATGAAGGGGAATGATTAAGGCTAATCCAAGTTTTGACTCACCGCCCCTGGGTGAGTGCAGCCGCCGATTGCAACACCACACGGACAGATACTCTGCCCATGTGAACAGCCCAGTAGTGCCAACCTTTGCTAACCTTACCTGCGATTTCCCCCACCCCCGTTCCGACACGCTTTACAAGGACACATATTTTGTACAGAAAAATTATGAACAACTGCTCAAGTTAAATAAACCATTTTTATTCAAACACGTGAACATTTTAATGTTTAAAAAGTAAAATAATAGACAGAACATTTCAATGTTTAAAAAATAAAATAAAAGAGACAAATGGGAAAGAATGCTGAGAAGCAATTCTTTCATGTGCAAACGAATTAAAAATAAAAAATAATAATAAAAAAATAGCTAGCTACATGAACCGTTCAGGTGGAAAACTATTCCAAATAACGCCAAAAAAGAAAAAATATATGAACAAAAAAGAAAAAATGTATGAACAAAAAACGAAAAAAAAAAAAAAAAAAAATTAAAAGGTAAAGCCCCTTTTAATGAAAGGATTAACAAATTCGAAATGGGAAGGTCAGGGGACACTCTGCCCAACTGGTCGGACTGTACATTTCCCCAGAGTGATCTTCACTGTGAAAGTGTGATAACTCCACCCTCGATGATCTACTTCAACAAGCACTGCAACTCCTTGTAAGAAAAAAACAAATGGAGTGAAGACAGGAGGAAGTAAAAATAAATTTTGTTCTTAATATACTTGGTCGCCCGTGTGAGAAGTACAACGGTGAGGAGGTCTACGAGGGAGTTCAGTAAATCGGTGAGGACGCTGACTTCGCCAATAAAGTACGTCTTCTTCGCGTTGTTGACGGAGTTATTAGCATCACTGCTGCAGTAGTTGCTACGTTCAATTTGGGATATTCCATTTGACAAACTGACCGGAGGGGTATCTCCCTGTTCTGCACCAACAACAGACACGTGTGTATCTTCCCCCAAGTGAGTTGCTACCTTTTCCTCCTTCAACTTTACGTTATCTCTACGTTCCCGACTTTGGTCCTCAGTGACTAAGTGATCATTCGTGGGTTCCACCCTGCCTGCTCGTTTAAAATGATCAAGTACGCAGGGGACGACACTCTCGTTCTGCTTGTTGAGCATTTCACACAGACGGAGGTAAGTGGCAGACCGGATGGATGCATATGTCATGATACTTAAACTTTTAAGGGTAGAAGAAAGGACATGAAACATGCAAGGGAAAAAGAAGGAATTTTTAAAAAAATCCAGTGTAGACAGTAAGTCCAAATAAATACCAATGACATAAAAGACAGTCGATAATATTCTACAAAATTTTATATTACTATCAACAAATGATCTTAGCTTGTAGAGCCAACAAATTTTCAACACCTTCACGAGAACCTCATTGTATATTAGCACTTGAGTGAGCAATAGATTATCATTATTCTTCCTATACAAGTGTATTTTTGCATTTAGGGAGAAGGCGCTACTTAACGATACGCATATGCGAGACAGGCATCGGAGGACAAAGTACTTTTTTATGTTTTCATTCGACAGGGGGGTAATTATGCTCGTTAAAAAATTGGGCGACGCGCGAATGGTCAAGGGGCTCCTTTGCATTCTTCCCTTTTTTCTCTGCCATTGGCTATGCTACTTGGGAAAAGGGAGGAGGAAAGCAATCTCATGTGTAGATGTGTGTACAAGAGGGTAATCAACTATCCGCAGTTTTTGCGTGTTTGTTAACATGTATATGTGTAATGGGTCCTTCCGGCGTTCTCACTTAGGAAGGAGTGCACCCCCACGCGTGTTGCATCATCATCGAGTGAATGCCATTTTCCCAAGTTGACTCCATTCGGGGGAAAACGTATCGCTACACATGGCGTAGTACACACTAGGAGATGCACTCGGAGCATAACGCACAGAAAAAAAAAAAAAAAAAAAAAAAAAAAGATAATTGAAAGAATGCGACCAACACACTTTGTTCACGTGAGGAAAAGACGCCACACTACATATGAGTATCGCGTATTGTCTATTTTTTTTTTTTTTTTTTTTTTTCCATTACATAGTTACGTGAGCCAACAGTCAGGGACTTTGAGTTCATTTTCGGGGGAACAAAGGAAAGGGAGACCTGGAACAAGAAGAAAATAAACAGCGATAGCAGCAACCGGGGGGGACACGAACGCGCAGTCGCCATTTTGCATTTCCGTCATATAGAATGGTTTATGTGTGATCGTTGGACTGCTGCAAAAGTAGACGCACCGTGCGGGGGTCATTTAGCCCAGGATGCATATTTTAAATGATAATGGAACGCATTACGCATGGAAGGCATACAGAACAAAAGGGGGGTGGGACAGACGGATGGCATACACTGGTTGGGATGAATTTCACTTTCCGCATGTAAAAAGAGGAAAATATATATTTGCCAAAGTGGCGGAAATAAAAAGCAGTGTTTTTCGAAAGGGGGAAAGCAAAGATATGTTACGAACAAACTGTGGATTCCTTTTCTCTATCCGTTATGATCCATTTGGTTCATACATGTGCGCATATATATATAATATACCCACACTTGGGTAGCCAGTGGAAGGAACAAATGAAGGTCCTCCCACCCAGTCATGCATTCACGTTTACCCCTTTGCACATGACTGGAAGGTCAACTCAAGTATGCCAAATGAGTTACGCATCATATGTATGTGTACTTATGTTATGTCCCCCTGAAGTACCAATTTACACACACATATGAAACAATCACGTGGTGGTATGATCACTAAATGTTTCTTTGTACAGTTCCACAAAAAGAATGACACTCATATGGCTTATAGAAGGTGCATCAAAATGTACGAAATGTATGCAATGTACATAATGTACGTAATGTACGTAATGTACGAAATGTACGTAATGTACGAAATGTATGGAGATCCTTCTCTTAAGATGGCACTTTTCCCCTACCCGCCCCCTGTTGATACGTGCGCACATATGCCCTGTGGGGAAAACGGCGCACTACACATGTGATGGAGGGGGGGCGAACATGCCCAAAATTAGGTCGTAAAAAAATTCAAGTGAAAGAAAAGCAGCAACGGTAGGAATGGGAGGACTGCGGAAATGCCTAACTGAACAGGTGTAGGAGCAACGCGCAGTTCATGCAAGGATGTGAGGGTTCCCACATCATGCATGGAGTATTATATTGTTACATCTCTGCAGGGTCAAAACCTCCAACTGAAATGCACACGTGAATATGTGATTGTGCATTACAAAAGTTAGCCATGCTAAATCGGTCAGCGGAGAGTGAACACGGCCATCCCCCCAAAGGATATATACATGTACTGATGGACATATACATGTACACCGTGTAGTGAAACAAAACGCCCATATATATTAACCTACCTTTTAATTCCCATCCTCCTTCACTCAACAAAAAAAAAAAAAAAAAAAAAAAAAAAAATGCCATTGCACGTAGTTCCGGTGCGCCCCTTACCCATTATGCTCCTCAGTGCTGTGTTTTCCCCGCACATAAAATATCTATGGCCGTGAGAACAGCGGATGAAGGAATTGAAGAAAACATCTCCGTTTTTTCGCGAAATTGTCGTCCCGAAATTTAAGGTGATGCGACAAGTTCCATTCCAAACCTCTTTATAACCCAGAAAGAAACGAAAAACTAAGTACGTAGAAGCATCACGAACGAATACGCATATGAAGAGATATAATGTACATCTCATTTATGTATATGCACGTGCTCACCACATATACATATTTTGTATGCGTTTTTTTTTTTTTTTTTTTTTTTTTTTTTTCCATTTTTTACCTTGCCTGTTCATATTTTTTTTAAGCATTTTTTTTTTTTTTTTTTTTTTTTTTTTTTTTTAATGTTTCACAACTTTTTCATCGTACTCTTTATATATATATTTTTATATATTTATACATATTGCTATGTTTATATTTTTATTTTATGTACATGTTATATATGAGTACGCTTTTCCTCCTCCTGCCCCCCCAACCTGCTTCCTATACATATGTACGGCGACCGACCGTTTATAACAAAGCTCCTTTCGACGCATTATACGCACGCGGGGGAACGTGGATAAGCTGTGGCGTGAACACAGGTGTCCATACGATAATATCGTCAGGAGCTCAGCAGCCAAGTCGATTTGTACGTTTATGCATATATCTTTTGAACGATAGGTTCGGAGCTTTGTTCCACTCCATTTGTTTTGTTTTTTGTTGCAGCTGGAGTCTGCACACGTGGCTCTTACCCAGCGTGAACGTGCAGTAAGTGGGTGCGGCTACTGGGAGGGATCGAAATGGGCAATTGGATTGGCTACAAAGGGGGGATGCAATAGTACCACAAAATTGGACTGCCAGTTGATCTTCCATTCAGACTGAGAAGCGCTCCTTTTTGCCTTGCCTCTGCCACAAGAACTTTTCTTACCAGTTTTTGTCCCTCTCGCCCGAACAGACGCACACGAGGGCGCCGCATCCCAAGTGCTCCATGTGGTGTAATCACGCTGTACGCTGGTTATGCTCACCTACATAAAACACTTGACTTCCTCGCCAGATCATACTAATAGCTAACCATGGCACGGCGAATGAACCTACTGAACATAGAAAAGAACATTCAGAATTTATGGAAGGAACATAATGTGTACGAAAAGGAATTCATTGATAATAATGAGTCGAGGTTCACGGGTAATTTCCCCTACCCATACATGAATGGATTGTTACACATAGGCCATGCCTTCACGTTGAGTAAGTTGGAGTTCCTTATCCGTTACAAAAATATGACATGCCAGAATGTGTTGCTCCCATTTGCTTTTCACTGCACAGGCACACCGATTGTGGTGTGTGCTGATAAATTAAAGAACGAGTTAAAAGGAAAAGTTCTGGGAAAATCCTCAGAGGGTAATAAAAGCGATATTACCAATGATAAAAACGAGCTGGATGCAAACCTTCTTGCGACCACCAAGCTGGAGCAAGAGCCAGAAAAAAAAAAACAGACAGATGCAACGGTTTTCAGGTCCAACAAAAGTAAGCAACAATCAAAGGGATCCAAACAGAATACACAATATGAAATTATGAAGCAAATGGATATAAGTGATGAAGAAATTCACCATTTCCAAAAGCCACAATATTGGTGTTATTATTTTTCCTCCAAAGCGAAGGAACATTTGAGTTCTTTAGGTCTCTTTTGTGACTGGAGGCGATCCTTCATCACCACCAACATGAATCCATATTACGATAAATTTGTGAATTGGCATTTCAACAGCCTTTATAAGAAGAACCTAATTTATTACGGGAGCAGAATCACCATCTTCAGCCGAGTGAATAATCAGGCCTGTGCGGATCATGAGAGATCTGAAGGAGAAGGAGTGAAATGCCAGGAATTCACACTCATCAAAATATATGTACATGATTATAAGGAATTTTACGAAATTTATTTAAGAAATAAAAAACTGAATGAGAAGGATTCTTTAAAAAATGAAAATGTCAATGAGAACTTCTTTAGCCAGAAAAAAATTATCCTCCTTGCTAGTACATTAAAACCAGAAACAGCATATGGACAGAATTACACCTTCGTGAACCCAGGTGAGTATTACTACGTTACCTTAGGGTTCAACAAACAGAGGTTGCACTATGGGGATAAGAACTACGTGAACAATGTTATGACAAGGGATGAGATCATCGATTCTTGTGAAAATGTGTACATATGTTCAGAGAATAGCTTGTACAATTTGGCCTATCAGGGTGTAATACCTATGCTTTCGAAAGGCTCTTGTGGTTCTTCCAAGGCGACTGGTCAGTCAAGTGACCACTGCACCGACTCGCTCAACTCCCACAGTGGCAAAGGCACACGTGGTACAGAAGATACCTTATCCCCCTTTAGCGACCTCCTTATCCTGATGAAAATAAAAGGGGAGGAGCTTGTCGGATTGCGAACCTACTCAAATTTATCAGAAAAGAAGGATTTATACATTCTTCCGATGACCACCATAAAAATGAATATCGCCACAGCCATCGTCCCATGTGTATCTAGTGACAGCGCCGACGACTATGCGTGTCTGCAGGATATAAGAAGAAAGCAAGCATACTATTGTGAAAAGTACAATCTGAAAGACGAATTTTTGCACAATGAAAGTTTCTCCTGTATTCAATTACCAGATATCGGGGACAACACGGGCAAGTATTTTTACGAAATGGAAAAAATATCTTCATATAAAGATGCCAAGCTACAGAAAGTTAAAGAGACCTTATATAAGAAACAGTATTTTGAAGGCACAATGACGGTGGAACCATATAAAGGCATGAAAATTTACAATTGTAGAAAGTTAGTAAAGCAGTACATTATAAAAAATAATGAGGGCTTCTTGTACAGCGAACCCGAGGTGCTAGTCATGGACAGAAATAATGCCAAGTGTATTGCTGCGTTATGCAACCAATGGTATATTAATTATGGTAACTTGGATTTTAAAAAAGAGGTACTGATTCAGATGAAGAAGAATAATTTCCAAACCTATAATGAGGTATTACACAAGCAATTACAACATGTGATTTTTTGGCTTGATGACTGGTCCTGTAGTAGGGCCTATGGGCTCGGAACACAAATGCCCGATTTCAATGCGCTACAACAGGGGGGGGAAGGCCAAGAAGGAACAATGTCACAGGGTAGTAGCACGGCTAAGATGCAGGCGGAGGGAATGGTAGGAGATGCTAAAGAGGGTAGTGATATCATTACAAAACTTAGGAGTGAGGGAGAAGGAATGACTCAGCCTGGAGCTGACTCGGGGAAGGAACTAATTGAAAGTTTATCCGATTCGACGATCTACATGGCGTACTACACGATCAGCCACTTCCTACAGGGAAACGTGGATGGAAGTGTGCGAGGTCTCCTGGACATCGACGCGGCAGATCTTAACGATGCCTTCTTCGACTACGTTTTTGACATAAGTGATGACACAGAAAAAATCAGTAAAAATATTAGTGTGGACAAGTTGCAAAGGATGAGAAGGGAGTTTCAGTACTGGTACCCATTCGACGTGAGAATATCAGGCAAGGACTTAATCTTTAACCATTTAACAATGGCTTTATTCAACCACGTAGCTATTTGGGGTGATAAAATATACAACAACAAACAGAAGGAGACGAATGATGAGAAGAGCATCTTAGAGCGACAAGGAGAAATTCTAAACGAAATTGATCAGCTCGATTTGGATGCACACAAAACGATTAAATATTTTCCAAAGTCATTTTTCTGTAACGGACATGTTCTAGTAAATAAAGAGAAAATGTCGAAAAGTAAAGGAAATTTTATTACATTAAAAGAAAGTATAAATCAGTACACAAGTGACGGGACTAGGATCGCTTTGGCAGATGCAGGTGATTCAATTGAGGATGCAAACTTCAACACGGATACAGCGAATAGTGCCATTATGAAGTTGTATAATTTAATAAACTTTTCCATCGAAACTAAAAATAATGTTTACATATTCCGATGTGGAGAAAAAACATTTATCGATTCCATTTTCGAAAATGAAATAAACTATCTTACCAATAAGTGTAAGGAATCCTATGAGAAACTTCTATTCAGGGATGTTCTCAAGTATGGCTTCTACGATATGCTTCTGAAAAGAGATACGTACCGAATTATGTGTGATAAAATTCACATGCACAAAGAGACAGTTAACTTTTTTATAGAAAGAATTTGCCTGATCATCCACCCCCTCATTCCCCATGTCACGGAACATATTTGGACATATATATTAAAGAAGGAGGATTTTCTCGTCAACCAAAAGTGGCCTTCCTCTGACGACACCAGTTACTCTATCGTTATGCACAAGCAGTACAACAACCTCCTTAACGTTGTCGAGATTTTTAGGAAATCGTACGATAAGGTAATTAACAAGAACAACAAGCAGAAGGGCGTCAAGGGTACCACAAGTGCCAACGCTGCCGGAAGCGGCGCGAAGCGCGCACCAGATGAGACCGGCACGCCAGACGAGCAGAAGGACATAGACAACAAGGAGGATGATGACGAGGGAACCAAGTTCAAAGCCATCGTCTACGTTGCCAAGGAGTACAACGACACACAAAAAAGAATCATCGAAATTCTTAACAGAATTATTAACAACAGTGAAGATAAAAAATTGCCCACTAACTATATCAACCTTTTGGTGCAAAACGATTATGTAAATAAATTGCCGAAAAATGAGAAAAAAGAAATCTTAAGCTTTGCTACTTTTCTAGTGAAGGACAACGTTACCCTCAACAACAACCAGTACGAGCTCAGTCTTCCCTATGATGAAATACAACTTATAAAGAACAACGTAGAATTTATAAGGAGGAGTTTAAACCTTGGAGATATTCACATTATGGAAAATACAAATAAATCCCACATTGACGATACAGATATTTATAAATTAGCCAACCCGGGAAATCCTTCCATTTTTATGTACACCACGGAGTCGTAAATAAGGGGAGCAGGGGATGCTTAAAAAAGAAAAAAGAAAAAAGAAAAAGAAACTAGTTAGTAATTAGCCAAAGGAAAGCAAAACATTTTATCTCCCCGTGCACATGCTCATATATATGGGCCGCATATTCCAGGCGAGTGTAAAGGACCATCAATCACACTGCGGAAATTACTTTTTTTTTTTTTAAAACGTTGGAAAGAAAACCGCCATGCATCGTTTTAATAAGTATATCATATTAGTACTTTTTAATTTTTGAATCACACAAGTGATGTTTTTTTTTTTTTTTTTTTTTTTTTTTTTTAATTAAAACGGTTTTTAATCGCACTAAGCTTTTTATGATAAAAAATAAATAAAAAGAAGACATTTCGTGTGAGCAAAAGTAAAGAGGGAGTGTTTATATAAGAATAATGCCCCTCCCCCAGAAAATGGGAAAATCCCAATCCAGCCCATGTTTTATTTGCCTTGCTCGGTGTGTTATACCCGAAAAATTGGGAAAATTGCCCAGAGCATATTTCTGTATGAGAGAAAAAAAGGGGCCACATATATCCCCCCCTAAATTCCTTTTCCCTTTCTTCAACCATTGCTATATCACATGATCCTTGTGCATGATTTCGCACCCCTGTAACATAATATTAATACGTAAAAACGGAATTTAAAACAAAAGTTAGCCAATGTAAAGAGAAGGGACAGATATATCAGGAAAGACAGGGAGGAGTAAAAATTACGCTAGTTATGTAAAAAAAAAAAAAAAAAAAAAAAAAAAAAAAAAAAAAATTCGGAGACATGGATTAAGAGACAGGATTAACATCATTTTTTTAAAAAAAGTTAAAAGCTTGTGTGAGGGTCTACACCCAAAGCAGCAGCAGCAGCATCATCAAATTCGCTCACATATTATGGGTGCACACATAAGCTTTTTATATATGTATTGACATGGTATATACACACGGAGGAGTTGCCCTGTTTCAAAAAGGAGCTTGGCGCGGATTAGCCACCTTTTGAAAGCGTCAGGCATGTGTTGATTTAGCCACGCAAGGACCACAGTGAGAGCAATCAAGCCGATCATCACAGCGGTACACAATTATGAAGGCCATTAGGAAGGCCATTAGGAAGGCCATTAGGAAGGCCATTACGGTGGTCATCATACTCATAAAACCGCAACGACCTTCACGGGCGTCACCATCGTTTGCTACTCCTTCCATAAGATTACATTACGCGGTACATAAAACAAAAATTTTCACTGTTGTAGAATATGCATGAATTTCGGGAAAAAATCGTCACAAAAAAAAATAAGGGGGGGCCTTCTCACGTGGAGGAGTACTACCACGTAATGTACCCGTGTACATATACATTCTTTCATGCAGAAGGTGAGAACCTTTTCACGCCGAATAAGGCCAAAGACATGCACAGAAGAATGGCACAACTTACCCCCCTCCCCCTAGCAGTAATTATGCTAAAGATAAGGAAAATGGGGATGAGGTGGATGTGCCGGTCGGTCGTCTACATGGGGGATTACATAAAACAAGACGCAACAAATAGAGATACAAGAAATGCTCACCTTGTCGTGGACTCCAGGTTGGTCACACATTTCTTCTTCTATTTTTAAAATGTGAAATGCTCGACGATGAACAAAAAAAGTGCAGTTCATTCCGGAGCGACGGAATTTTTACCAAAAGTAGAAACGGCAGGATGGTATATGTAATCCCAAATGTGCGCGCGATTCACTCCTTCATTTTTTAATTTAAAAGTTGCGGTGATTCATCCTTTTCCCTTTTTTCAGAAAAAAAAAAAAAAAAAAAAAAACCGCAGGACAATGCCGTGGTGGCATAAATGAGGTGGAATGTTTCTCTGGTCTTGGTACAAAATCGACTTATCTCTTCTTCCGTGTCAATTGGATAAAGACGCCTTTTCCACATCTCTTGGCTTTACGCCTCAGATAATATGGACCACCCATCCCTTTCACACGTTATTATTTATCGAGTCGGCGAGAAAGATGTTGTTCAAATTTCCACGAGTTTTTATTCTTAACATTTTTTCATTGGGGCCATTTCTTCTGTAAAGGCCTAAGACGTTTCTTCCGCTTTCAATTCCACCTACAAGTCCATTTTCGTATTCGTTTTCGCTTTCCATTTCCATGTCCATTTCACCTTCCTCCCCTCGGTGTTTATTACCCTCATCAGCGTGCCCCTTGTGCTTTTTATTCCTCCTTAGGCTAACCTTGTTGGTGCTCTCGTGAGGCAGAATGTGATCTGTGATGCTATGTTCTCTGTCGTGGAAAGTTCTGTGGTCCTCCATCATTCCACATGTGCTGTAGTTGTTCACCTTAACATCTTTAATAAAATTTGTTATTAAATCAAAATTATCTTGGTTCATTATAAAGGTCGTCTGCTCTCCCCCAAGAGGGGGCAATTCGTTCGTTTGTGCTTGACGGGCGAACAGGTTGCTCTCTTTTTTTCTTTGTGCGCTTGTTTTGCTGTATTGCATGTTGAGCAGGGCCGGTCTATCAAATTCCTCCATCGAGGCCACTCTGCGAGAGAAGTTCCACATTCCGTCATAGGGATCCTGTCCACAGCTCTGATCATACCTTTGGGAATTTTCACCCCAATGGTTGACGAATTCTCCATTTTCATCTTCTCCATTTTGATTCATCCTTCTAATCCCTTTGGCGTATTCCGATATACTGGTATTGCACTCCATATTTAGATTGTCCATCGGTAGCGAACTAAGCAGTTCCTCCAAAAATTCACTAATCATCTCCCTCTTCGTCTTCCTCTTTGTTCTACCGCTCGGTACGACGACATCTATGAGTCGTTTCTTCGCGCCATCTTCTATTTCTCCGTGATGTTGATCACCCCAATGTGCCATGTCCTTGGCACATCCACGAACGACCTGCTCCCTTCCTAACTTTTGCACCATATAGTTAAAAATACGATTGCACAACTCGACTGGAAATATGCTATTGTCACCACTCATCTGCGTACTAAATATCTCCTCACTGCAACCACCAATGTTACTTAGATAATTCTCTATTTGTCCATTTACATTGTTGCACTCTTTATGCATTCCATATCCGTTCCTGCTGTCGACACCCTTATTTTGCCTTAACACGTTTAACAATTTAGTGTAAAAGCTGCAATAGCGACAAGACGAATTGCACAAATTGTTTTGCTCTCCTTCGCAAGGGGGATGATGCCTTTCTTCCACGTTATCTTCGCCACAGTCGATGTTTTCATCCTTCTGGTTACCCACTTTCATCGCATCCTCCACAACCTGGTTGTACTTCAACCCAGCCATGCAGGCACAATACAAACAGGGTGAATTACTTCTGTCCCGCTCGTGTAAGCACTCCACGTTGCTACTGAGGGAGTTGTCATACATCCCCTCCCGCAGGTATTTACTCTTCACCAGAATGTCAATTATATCCGTCATGTCTCCATCACCAAGAATGTTCCCCTTTTTTAAACTACCAAGTGATTCTCCCTGCAGCTTTGCGTCTCCGAGTTTTGCATCTTCCTCTGTTGATTTATTTCTACTTCGAGCATAAACACCATCCCCGAAATTACCACCTTGTGAGGTGGAGGACAAAAACCGTTGAGGATCCCCCTGATACGCACATGCATGTTCTGTACGATTGTGGGTGCATCTCACGCCCCTTTCATTTTCCGACACGACTTTTTCCCGCACAGGAATGTTCCTATCCTCCTTCTCATCAGGGCACACGTGGCTCCGACGTTTTGGAAACTTATCTGACGAGATGCTTTTCTGCTTGTTCATAAACCTGTAGGGGTTATTAGACGCATCCTCTAGGCAAAACAATTCAAGGTGCTTTGCTTGATCATCCACATTGGCTAACTGCTTCACATGGGTGCTTACCCCTGAGGAAGATCCCTCCACAGTGTGCCCCCCCTCTTCATAACCATTGTTCTCCTGCACATGGTTCAAAAATACACTTTTCTCCGAAAAAATCAACTGCGAGTACTTTTCTGCACAAGAATTAAACAGTTCTTTCGCCTCGACCATGTTTATGGATTTCCTCTTTAACTGCTCCTCCTTCAGATAGTCGAATTTCTGCTCTATCGTGAAGTCTTTCTCAATTTTATTCCTTTCTTTGGACATGGAACAGGACAAAACATTTTTTTTTTTATCTTCCTGTATGTTGCCCCCCATGGAGGACCTACTCATACCCAAACTCGGGCACGTAGACACGTTACTTATTTTCTTAGAGCTATTTATATTATCCAAATTAGGGTAGCCATTCAGATAATTATTTTCATGTAAGACAGATGAATAGCTGGCCTTGTCTACCATTTCTGCATTCCTTTGGTCCATGTTAAGGTTGATTCTTTGCATCTGCTCTGATGGAGTATTCGCTTCATCGTTCATACCTGGTGGAAGTAAGACCTTCCTGTTAGAGGTTGTCATCCCTTCACTATGGAGAGATATATCACCCCCTACCCCTTTAGCGCTTGAACCCATCCGTGCGGTATTTTCACGGTTGGCATAATAAATGGCAAATAAGAACGCATCATATTCCTTCGTATTCTCACGATATGTCGAATTGGGGGAATTTATTCTGTGTCCGCTACTACTGTTACTGCTATTGCTCCTGCGAGATTCCTTATTCAAGAGCTCTATAAAATGGTCGTTCATGTTTGAGTATCTCACCTCCTCATCTATGTCTCCGTACTCACTTCGAATGTACAGAGATTTTTTCAGCTCTATCAGGGAGTTGTGATAATCCCTTATTTCTTCAGTATTGGATAGCTTCTCCAGGTCTGCATAGGATGGGTGGCAACTGCCTAGAGGATGCGAACGAAGCAAGTCGCCTCGGATCGGCCCGATTTCCCCACTCATTCCCTCCTGAACTAAGTTTCTTCCACTAACATTGGTGAAGGTGTCATGGGTGATATTCTCGTTCTCCTGGAAATTCTCCCTCCTTCCGTGTACCCCGGGAAGATCGTCACACCCCTCATATAAATTACCCATGTGGCCAATATGCACACCGTGATCCACTATTACCATTTTGTCGTTACACAATTGTGGGTTCCTCTTTCTGGAACGGTCTCCCCTGTCCTTAGTCTCATCGCTTAATTCCTTTTCAGCGGAATGGACAGGCGCATAGTTCACTCCAATCCGGTTAACTCCGACATGGTTAAGCATATCCCCATTATTTCCCCTCTCTGCATGGATTCCCTTCTGTATGTTGTATCCTGCCGTCCACATGGAATCCTTATCATCCTTATCATCTTTCTGCCTCTTCCTGTTGCCTGGAAAGGGGGTCTTACTCATCCTGTCGCCAACGCTCCTACTGTTCCTGTGACTACCTTGGTGACTATCTCCATCAGTGCTCCCTTCACTGCTTCCGCTGCTACTATGGTTGATGCTCCCATCATCCATGCTCTCCTTCGTGTATAGGTGGACACCTGGGTTGAAGGACCACTTCCTCTTTCTGCTGTAAACCTGAGAGGCGCTTGCGCGGAGCAAATGTCCTTTCCTGGGCTCACGTCCTTGGCCTCTTCGGGCGCTGAGGGTACCAGTGGTAGTACCGCTTAGGCTACCACTGTACCGACCCATCTGTTGACCGTTCTGTTGACCGTTCTGTTGGCCGTTCTGTTGAACAACCCTGTCGCTCTCCTTGGCGCCGTCGCCCCGAATGAGGGATTCCTTGTTCCGCTCGCTAGTCAACTTATCCCGCAGGCACTGATTAAGTATATTCAATACCTCCTCCTTCTTAAACTGCTTGTCCGCGCTGTTGATGATCACCTTCAATTTATTCACAAAGGAATCATCCTTATAATTACTCATTAAAAAGTTATTTATTTTATGTACATGGTCATAAAATTCCTTGCTCCTTTCTTCTTCCAGAGCTTTACATTCATCATCAGTCATATACCAATTATTTTTATTTCTCTTCTTTGACAAAAGTTCAGGTAAATTACAATCATTAATATCTGTAATGCTTAACCTTGATCTTTTGGTTTTTTCTGCGATGTACTTACCACAGAGTAGCCATCTGAACAGAAACAATATGGATATTTTTTTACTGGATATGTAACCATAGTGCTTACATGAAATGGTTTTCAGTCTCATACTTCCTTTGTATCTATACCTTACTCTAAATTCCTTGTTATGTGGATGGAAGTGGGGCTGCCACATCGTATCAATGGCATCGTAATTTATTTTCCTATTCTTCTGCTGCTTATTTTTTTTCTTTAATGACGAAGCTCCATTTTTTTTTCTTATAATGATTAATCCATCGCTCTGACTATCATCTCCATCGTCATCTCCTTCTTTCACGGAAATCCTCTTCTTTGTCCTCACGTCCTCTTCACTGGATTCCCCAAAGCAGAACAGTAGCTCGCTGTTCTTCAGTTCATTATACCTCACAATGTACCGGTCGATAAATAAGTTTATTTTAACGTAATTCTTGCTCGGCTTCACGCTGATCCGGGAGAAGTCGATATCGTCATTCTCCATGATGTAGTCGACGTGTCTCTGAATTTCGCACAAATGACTCGCGTCTTCTCCGTCCGCAACCTCTCCATTAGCCTCACAAGCACCATCACTATCCGCTCCATTGGCAACTCCATTGGTACCTTCGTCTCCCATGTCCTTATAACCACCTCCATCAGACAGGTCATCTCCAGGCACGACTCCATCTCTTCGTCTGCCTAATTTTCCCACGCTGTTTCCATCAGCATCAATACCATTATCATTCTTATTGTCCTCATGCGCCCTCCTTCTTTCATTTCTTTCGCTCCGATCGCTTCTTTCATCCCTTTCTCGCCTCTGCGTTCCCTCCAATTTCATCAGCCCCGTTGCGTTTACCCATTTGTCACTTTTCCATGTCCCGTCCAACTCCTTAATTCTGTGCCCTCCCTTCACTACGAACATATTTTTTCTCCCCTTATCATCCACGTGACCACCACCACTTCCATCCATTTTCCACTGGTGTAATGCATCCTCGAGGGTGTTGTTTTCCCTATTCTTACTCCTTCTTTGCATGCCATTATGCAGTTTGAAATTTTCCATTTTTACTTCTGCCCTGTTCAGGTAGTTTCTTCCATTTCTTATCTGATTCGTCTCCTGTCCCCTGCCGCAGTTGCTATTCACATCCACAGAAGGAGCATCACTGGGTCTATTGGCCCCATTTCGTTGACCATGCTGATATGGTTTGCTCATACTGCTCTGCTTGCCTTGCCTACTTTTCCTATTCTCCCTAAGACTGTACTGGGTCCGCACACCCTGGTTGTAATAATCCCTCCTCCTGCTAGCGATTTTATCGCAGGAGCTATTATTTATTATTTGACTTTCGATCAAAACTTCACATGTCTCTTTGTAAAAGTTGGGGTATTCTTTTATTCCTTCCTTTTCCACAGGCGTTATTCCTTCACCAAAGGGTCTCCCCACCCTGTAGTGCTCATCGATGTCGCTTCCTTCACCCCTAATGCTCCCATCGCACTTGTACCTATCAATTGGGGATCCATTTTTCCACTGTGGTCTACTGTTACGGACGGGCAAGGAGGAGAAATCTTTCCGGATCGCAGCTCCATCCATCACTCCACCTTCATGGTGACTATCATGATCATCCCCATCATCACAATGATCACCACCATCTGATGATAAACTTGTATCACTTGATAACGCCTTTTTCGGATGGTTCCTTCCCTTTGCGTTACCACCCTCTCTTGAATATCTTCCTACTATTAATTTTTGATAATTACTATTTGTGAAGTTTTTCCCTTTGTTTTCCTGCGCCTTCTTGAAACTACTCATCCTCGTCACTCGCCTTACCTCCCCCGTGATGCTCACCCGAGTCCCCTGCCTCATCGACATGCCCTTTTCATTTTCGCCATGCGTAATGCTCCTCATATGGGACATATGAAAAGGGCCCTCCTCAAAATTCTCAACACCAACGGAGATCTTGTCCTTCAAATAGGACAGTTCATCTGCCTCCGTCTTCACAAAATTTTCACCTCCATGATTTATATCTTCATTCACAAATGCCCCTTCAAGTAATAACCTCCCATTTGCGTGTTCCTTCTCTGCGCCATTTTTTCCCGAAGAATGTTCAAGCTTCTGTTCCTCTTTAGGAACGTAATAGCCCTTTCCTTGGGAATTATTTTGAATGGCACACACATCCAAATTGACCTCGGCTTCTTCCTCCCTTTCGATTGTTGACGATCTGCGACCATGTGATGTTACAATAAACTCTATCATGTCGCTATTGTCCATTTTGCAATTATCTTTCATTGTTTCACTGCTATCAGAAGGTTGAATAAACTGTTTTTCTTCTTCCTCCGATTCATCATGATCATTCTTATCCACACTATTCTTCTTCTTCTCCTTCTGTGTAAGACCACTAAAGTTAGGACTAATCTTTTCAGCTCCAAATCCATCATACATTGCTATACTTGGTGTTGCACATTTTCCCTTGGACTGAAAAAACAATCCGTAATGGTGATGTTCAACGGATAAGTTTGTTCTTCTCCCTATTGTATTACTTCCCCTCCTATTGATATTTAATATATGATTTCTTTTTTTATTTTTTACCTTTTCGCTGAGATTTGTTCCTTTTCTCCTTCCATTTCGATCGGCTTGAAAATCCGACTGTTCATCGGGGTGTGCATCGAGAAGTACAATCGATTCCTCATCCGATTCTTTATGCACCTTTGCACGCGCCCTTCCACCCGACTTTCCACTGGGCCCAGCTCTTATACACTCTTCTTCGCTACCCGTCAAGGACCTGTTTGCGCAATTCTCCTCGTCAAAAATGGAGGCGTGTTCTTCTAATTCACTAGGGAGATGATTACTGTGCCCCTTTTCACCATTTCCACCTTTTTCACTACTACTTCTGCTGTAATTACTTGCCTCATCGGAAATAGCCTTACCTTCTAACAGAACATTTTGGCCAATTTGGTAATTTTCCGCTCCATTCATATGGGAGTGATCATTTGGATTATCCTGTGCACTTGCTCGTGTACTTTGCAGTGCACCTTCTTCGGAAAATTTCTTTCCCCCTAAAATTACATCGTTCTGATTTATTTCCTCATTACCTAAAGGATAAGAGCCATTTAATTCGTTCATATTATTACTGAACGCACTTTGTGTGAACTTTCTGCTTGCATGATATAAATGGTCCATTTGACTAATACTTTGGCCAATATTTGGGGTTTCCCCCAGGGTTCCGCTTCTGGGCTCGGTACTAGCCACTATCCTAGTCTCTATTGTGGCTTCTATTTTATCCCCTATTGTTAACTCGCCTTTTCTCTCATTTCCTTCAGCACCTTCCTTATCGTTTCCACCTTCGCACATAATTTCACCTTCCTCCTTCCCTTCGTTCGATATATCTTCTTTCGTTTTTTCAGTTCTATTTTTGCATGCGTCAAAGTCAATGCAAATTTTACCAGAATGATTATTTGAGTCGTTCCACCCTATGACCGCCACTCCCCTAGTGCTCACTGATGGGTCGGTAGCAATTTTGCAATACCTGTCCTCCTGCACTTCCGCTTGGTTATGCATGTGACCATTTTCTCTACTTTGGTGGTAATTCCTCAGATGTATGTGCTCCGTCGGGCATGTGGAATTTGGCCTTAATTTTTCGTCAGATTCGTCCATTCGGCCATTGGTCCAATTGGGGACTGCTTCGGTAGCTTCGCTTCTGTGGCTCATTTGATCCGTTTCGTCTACCACACCTTCTTCCTCCCCTGTGCAATTCCCGCCCGAATGGAAGGATGTCCACTTGCTGATGCCTCTCACGGGTGAAGACGCGTTTTCATCCTTCCGTTGGGCTTTGATTTCAACGCAGAGAATATTACTATCCGCTTTACGATTACCTTCTCTGTCCACGCCATCGCGCTCCTCTTCATCCTCCTTCTCATGTGTAGTTCTTCCTTTTTTCATATCCCAATGTTCGATAACGCATGTATCGATGTGTCGATTCGCTGACATGTCACCGTTTGCACTTTGGTTGCTATAATCTTCCTGAGTGCCCATCTTCTCGTAACCTTCTTCCTCTTGGCTATCATTCGGTTGGGCTGAAAACTCCCCAGTGCAATTCTCCCTTCTCCCCGTACATGTAATTTTCCCGTTTTCCTCATCAGGTTCGGCGCATTCCTCTTTCTCCCTGTTAACCATGTTCTGCGGAGGTAGAGTAAAATAAAGTACGGTATATGGGGAGGATGATATACAGGGACAGGGAGAAAAAGGAATGAAAAAAAAAAAAAAAAAAATGACTAAACACGCGCACACGACAAATGTACATTTTTACAATTATACAATGTGTACACGCAGAAAAGTCGACGTGGTGTGTTGTTAGGGGGCTCCGGAAATTACACCGTCCATGAAGGAAACGGAATGAATCCGTACTTCCTTTTTTTTCCTTTCTTCCTTCCCCCCTCCCCTCGACGGTCTCGTCCACAAGTTGTGCCAGTTGGAAATATATAGTTGGTAAACAAGTTGGCACATGTGTGCAGAACAAAAACGTATATACATAAAAGTATGAAGCATGCATATGTATAAGTGTACTAGCTGGTATGGTAGCACCACATCTCTCTGCATACGCACCATGCAGTCAGAACACTCCGTGTACGTTTTCGATTATGTTCCACCCGTTCACCTGTTCGATCGTTTTTTGTTAAATTCTCACACGGTCGTAAACTTTCGGTGATGTTGTTACTTGGGGGGAATCCCTTTTTTTTATCGACTTTTCGATTTTTCAAGTTTCCAGACTTTTTCGAATTCTTCGAATTTTTTCCCGTTGCTTTCTCTTACTTCCCACCGCTTTCTCCTATTCTTTCTCTCTCTTTTTCTTTTTTTTTTTTTTTTTTTTTTTTATTTCTGCTTACCGAAAAGGGCGAATTGAGGACATTTTCCATCTTCCAAAAAAAAAAAAAAATATATATATATCTCACTTATTAATCAATGCGAGATACAAATAAAAAGAAGAAACAACGAACAAGGAACAAAATTAAAAAAAAAAAAAAAAAAAAAACTTTTGCATGGATAATACAAAAAGTATTTTTTTTTTTATCAAATTTTTTGGGACACCTTGGGGGCATCTTTACTTGTAGATTATTTTTTTTTTTTTTTCATTAATCTATATCAAAAAAAAACAAAAAATAGAATAAGCTAAAAAAATAAAAAAGAACTTATCACAATTGTTAAAAAATCAGTTAACATGTTTAAATGAAAATAATCACAATGTTCTACATACATTAGCTAAGATGTAACACACAAAAAAAAAAAAAAAAAAAGGCAAAATTTGAATAAATCTATACTACATTTGAAAGGTTGAAAATAATTATACATGCGTGTAAAGTCTCCTGTACAAACTTTCGCATATGCTTATGTAAGTACAAATATCATTACAAAAATCAGAGTAACCCGTTTCGAAAAGTGATTTTCCGTGTATGAAATTTTGCACATGGAATTGTAGCATACAGTTTCATACTAGTATGAACACATTTTACGGAATTAAAGATGTTGTTTTCTCGCCTTTCCGTTTTATCAGGCCTCTGCCTATTACACCCTAGGTTATCGTTAATTGTGGATGCCTGGGTACCGGAAACACAAACGCTACCAGTTGGGTGGGTAAAATATGCAGACAAGCAAATGGTTCACTTACGGGTGACATATGGTTCATGTATGGAAGGGTTATAATCACTGCGTACATGTAGTATAATCAGCTGACGCGAAAATCACGCAAGTGTTGTGCACAGTGCTGAGCTAATTGCACACGCCTGCCGCACAATATCCAAGCGCGCACACGAATAGACACATAGATAACACTTTTTGCCATCAAGACATGTACACAGCGTAAGAATCAGTAGCATTAGAACATAACTATCCGTATTAAAGAATCATCCATTTTTTTTTTTTCTTCTTTTCTTTTCAAGAAGATACATACATAAATACTCATGTATATAAGCACATATGCAGAAACAGATCAAGCGTGAAAAAGAATAAAAAAAATATACTCATTTACATATGCAAAGGTAATCACGAGGGTCATCATTTATACAAAGGTATATGCTCATAGGCATAGGTAAGAAGTTATCGCATTCCCCGTGTGCACTACAGCCAACGGGCTGAACCGCTGCGGAAAACAGAAACAAATCGTGGAAAAATTAAAACTGGTACATAAGGAGTGCGTGCACTCTAGGAACAATAAGTTGTACCCCGTTTTGGTTAACGCATTTTTTTAGGCAAAATGAAGGGAGCATCAAAAAAAGGGGGAAAAATAAATAAAATAAATATACATATATATCTAAATAAATATACACATATATCTAAATAAATAACTTATATAAAATGGGCTACGCAAGATGTGCCTCACAAATTGCGCTAAACTAAACAATGCAAAACGGAACACACAAGGGAAAAAAAGAGGGAAGGTAACAATCAGGTCACCCCCCTTGACGACTTCCTACGCGTGAAGCGAAAATCAATTTCATCAGTTAGCGCTACTCACGGGGAAGAATATAAAAGAAAAAGACAAGGTAGAGGAGTAAAAAAGAAAAAAAAAATGAAATAATTAGGACTAGATAAATACAAGTACAGTTATACGTAACAATGTAACTACGCTAATGTACTCATTTCAGTGTACCGATGTCAGTGTTGCCTTCTTTACGCAGCCGTTCTTTTAGGTGGGACCGAAAACCGCACGCCAAAGATACGCTGGCTAAGCGCATAAACGCATGAAGAACATACTGGCTGCCATTTGCAAATCATAAACTTAACAGAATCACGCATACAGCGAAAAACTTCCCAAACATAAACCTTCTGTGCACGAAGCAATACCAACATTAAATTGCACATAAATGTGTGCAATGCATGTAGTACGTACCATAAACAACTTTTTGCACGTATTCCCAGGTAACACTGCAAGTAGGATTATTCTGTACATACAAGTCACACGCAAAAACAGGAATATGAACAGTCGTGTGTAGAAATGTATATGGAAAAAAGAAGCAACATGACGGTAACCTTGAAATCGCACCAAAAATCAGACATCAATCATCAGAAATCAATCATCAGAAATCAATCATCAAATATTAAACATAAACCATCACAAAAAAAAAAAAAAAAAAAAAAAAATAGCTAGCTCAAGACTATATCAAAGAGCATAGTATGTGTGCAAATAGCTAAAACGAAAAAAAAAAAAAAAAAAAAAAAGAAAATTCTTCATAATTTCTTAAACATGTATATTTCTATAACATATTGTAAAGTCAAAGTAAATGAGCAGAAGAGACGTCAAATTTGGTCACAACGTATAATTCGTAAAGCTAGTATATAATATCAGGAAAAGGGGGAAAAAAAAAAAGAAAAAAAGTGAGAGAAAGAAAGAAAAAGAGAGCAATTTCTACTTCGGTAAGCGCAACAATAATAAACTACACGTCATTAACAATCACAAAATGGAAGACAACACTACATCAGGACAGAAATAAATTACATCAATGTAAAAACAAAAATGGACGTGAATCATAATGAGAAGATATAAAAGGAGCTACCTAAATAAAAGTTGCAACAAGCGATATAGACGCGGTAATATAATCACAGTAGCCTCAAGAGCCGTTCGTAAGGCATATATCTGTGCATTTCCCTGTAGCCCTTCACAAAAAAACAAAAAATAGATAATCATGCAAAAACGGAACTAGTGTAGAATTTCTCAAATTGGCAAGAATGGAAGCTGCTCGAAGCGATCAGGTCAGTGCTTATATAACGTTGTGAATGCTTTTGTACATACACAAATACATGTATGTATGGGTTTGTAAAAATGGCGTAGGTGTTATTGGTGAGAGGTAAACAACGTGCACTTGTGAGTTGTCGGAAGGATTCGCTCACTTTGAATTTAAAAAAAAAAAAAGAAAAAAAGACACTGTGGTATAATGCAACACTCCTTTAAGAGCGAATCGTTGCGTAATCGCTAGGAAAAGTAAAACCACGCAGAATGAAGCGTCCGGTTTACTTTTTTCCGGTGCATACACAGTTTAGTAAGACAGAAAAGGGTTATTCACGTATGGGGGCGATGTAAAATTAGGATTATAATTCAAGTGCTAATAAAATTGATAATAAAATTGATAATAAAAGTGATGATGAAAGTGAGAATTAAAGTTATAATTAGAATGAAAATGAAAATGTTTGTGGTACATCAGAAGAGGCCGTCGAGAGAGGGTGTATGCAAATATATTTATATAACTGGCCTAATTTTACTAAGTTCGCGTACTAACAAAGGTGACACATTAACATGAATTAAAAAGCGAAAAATGTGGAAGCAGGAGTTCTTCTCCTTATCCTCCCTTTCGCTCTCAGAATGCTCTGTCGCAGTGGTGACTCCTTGTTCATAAAAAGGTCACGCGAATAAATTTTACGGTGAGCTGCACTCCCCCCTCGAGAGAGCTCTGGATTGATAATAAATGAAACGGAAAGATATATAATGCATGAGCTCTAGGAAGAACTTTAAAAATGGATTTAAAAAGAAAGCTCGAGAAAATTCAAAAGAACTATAAAGCCGTTTCACGCTATCAGTTCTAATATTGAAAGAAACCACGTGTAAAAATGAGGAATAAATTATACAAGAAATAGGTAATTGAAAAAGAAAAAAGAAAAAAAAGAAAAAAAAAAGGAAAGAGAGGACCATATATATAATGTACATATGTGCATGCGTTATGTATACTTCGAAGTATAATAATAACGATGTCACAAAAATAAAGCGTGGAAATGACAAGTTCGATGCTTCGATGAAAAAAAAAGAGGATCATATTAATGTGTCACGCATGGTAAAATGGCATACGGTGTGCACTATTTTGCCTCTACCTATACTTGTGAAAATAACATGGAGTAGTGAAAAGAAGTGCTACGAGTTAAAGCTTGTGCTTGGTGTTTGCCGTTAAACCACACCGTAAATGTGGTGAACTACACGAATTTATATGTGCGTACGGGATCATATGTTTGTGTAAAATTGCATGTGTGGGAATACAGATGTATAAACATTTACTAACACATGCATCCACGCGCATGGCATGTGTAAGGGGTTAAAAATGAGCTTGTGCATAACACTTGGGACAAAGTGAAACGGGTCGTCGGGAGTAAAAAATGGCATCCTCCCAATTCCTTTGAAACTTTTGTTACTTATATTTTCAAGCGTCGATGCTTTAAGTGAACAAGGTGCATATCGAGGAAAGAACGGGGGAACCATCGAATGGATCGATGCACACTTCAAAAAAAAGTCACGTACATGCAAATTTTTCCATGCAGTGGGGTGACGCAAAAATTATTGTTGTCACAAACAAAGCAACAGGTTTTATTCACTCACAAAAGAGGCAACGGAAAAAAAAAAAAAAAAAAAAAAAAAGAATAAAAAAATACATTTAAACATGTGCTTAAGCATGTACATTTACATATACGTGCATACATAAATGCAATTATACAACATTCCTCCCCTTTCCTTACTCACAAATTAAAGACAATAAAGTTAAAAGGGCCATCGTATTTTTTCTTTGAGCTTCATTTATGTTCAATAAAGCAATCTTTTAACTTAAAAAAGTGGACGCTAAAATGGCTGACAAAATGGGGGCAAACGTGTAAAAACACGGAATGCTGATGATCTACACAAAAGTGACATGTATTTGCTCTTAAAAATAGCCACTTACACTTAAAAGGGAAAAAGACTAAATGGTGTGAACTATATTGTGCTATTTTGTACTCTACTGTGCTGCATTATTTTATTTTATTTTATTTTTATGTTTTGCACACACAAAATGAAGAAAAAAAAAAAAAAAAAAAAAAAAAGAACAAATGGTGATGCAGGTACGGATGAAGAAATTCCCAAACTAAGAATTAATGTAACACCTTTTTACATGAACAAGCAATAAAATTAAAGACACAGGAAATTGTACATATATACTTTACAGCTTGGAAGCATTTTTTTTTTTTTTTTTTTTTAAAGCTTTAATTGACGGTACATTTGAACACGCACTATGGGGCTACATAAAAGCGTTCACACTTTCACCATATGTTATTATACATAGAAGCAGCCACATAAGTGTACATATCTGTGTTTCTATCTGCGTACGTGTATATATCCATGAGCAAGTACATGCCTCCTGCCGTGCTTGCATAACTACAGGTGAACTTATATACTTATGGGAATACGTATTATACATGTAAATGTGCAACTTTACACTGTTATAACCACTTCATCTTTCCACTTTTTTTTTTTTTTCTTTTTTTTTTTCCTTTTGCTGCAATTAGCTAGAGATATGCATGTACGTATGTACATGTTTTTCTTTTTCTTTTTTTTTTTTTTTTTTTTTTTTTTGGCTATATGTATGTACATGCAGGTAGAAAAAAAAAAAAAAAGTTAGTAGATCTACATGTTAATTATAAGAAATGAACGAAATTAAAAATGGAAAATACATTAGAATTTTCTTTGAAATTTTATGACTTTTTTTTTTTTTTTTTTTCTTATTTACTCTATGTATAATATTTACATCTTGGTAATAAGGCAAATTAAGAGCAACGTGAAAAGAACTATGGGGGTACATATGTTACAGAGTAAGACAAAAAATGTTTCATAGGAGGAAAGCAAAAAGGGAAGGAAAGTGCCTTCTTGGTCGATTATTTACATGTATAGAATATCGTGAAGTGTGTGTTATGTACGTTTGCTTTCCTTTCTTAAGTGAAGGTACACTTTTAGCGTTTATTTTTCTTCCATTTTCCTTGCCTGCAACGGTTATTTGTAAAGAGCGCAAAAATGAGGAAAGAAAATGTTTTTCCGTTAGTTCGATATGCGACTGATTGTTTATACGTTATAAGTTTATTTATTTTATTTTTTTTTTTTTTGAAACATTTATTATTCCCATTTAACGCTGTTATGTACATGCGTAATTATTCTTACACAAGTATACATGTATGTCCTTTTCTTTCTCACTCATTCGGCCTGATTTATCCTTGGTGCTTTATTTTGCCACTTTCGTTTGTCTCCTCGTTTGTTCGGTCCCTTCAGCAGACCGTCGATCGATGATTTCGAATTCGATTCATTTACACGCATGAAATTACACTGCGGAGGAGTGAAATGTTAATTTTTTCCTACGGATAACACTACTTAGTCCGCAATTTTCTTTGATTTGTTCGAACAATATTTCCACCTTTTTATGCACACCCGATTTCAAGGTGTACGCTTTTGCAGCGTCGTTCTTACCAGAAGCAGGTATTTTTAATCATTGTTTTTTTTCTTATGATATTATACATGTGTATGTACATCTAAATGCATTACATATGTACACATATATACATTCGTGTATTTTATTTTATTTTTTAATTAAATATGTGTCACCTTTCTGTTCAAATAGAGTGACAGAAAATTACCAATTGCGTACCGTGCATGTTCCAATGGGAAAGCATAGTTTTTATTTATATATTTTTCTTGCTCCCAGAACCCCATTCAACAAAAAAAAAAAAAAAAAAGAACGATTCTGTGTTCATTGTTTTGGTGCTACTACAAAGAGGTGCAATGTATGGGTATGCAAAGGTGAACATGTAAAAGTAGTAATTTATTTTTATTAATTCGCTAAATTCTTCTTGCTTCCTCCCTTTTTTTATTTTTATTTTTTTCTTTTCTGCATTCGTCCATGGGTTGTTAAGTTGTTTCATATTTTTAACATTTCCCAACACGGTAGAAGGGGGTTCTTGACTTAAATAAATCGCCACTCGATTTTCAATGATGTTCTGCGCTTGCACAGGGAGTGTATTCTCCGTTGTCCATAGCTGCTAAAAAAAACGCTATAAAGATGGAAGATTTAGCTGGAAATTTTGAGTGTGTATCTGAGTGCGGCGTTCCTTGGAAGGCACTTAGACGCTTACAGGGCTGTACCTATGTACATATTTATGTGTGCAGGAATTCCCGCGCATACACACTGATCCGTGCATACTATATCTACCTATGCGCACGTACTCAAATGGTACGTTGTACAGAGACGCAGAATTAGATTTATACCTCCTTTTGTTGAACTAACATGTAAAAATGAGGATTAGTGGAAACGTCACCATGGTTTCTCTAATCCCATTATGACGGTTTAATGGAGGAAATGTTAATTTAGTAAATGGAAGAAAAATAAAATAATAAAAATAAAATAATAAAAATAAAACAATTAAAATAAAAAAATTAAAATAAAAAAATTAAAATAAAATATTTAAAATAAAATAATTAAAATAAAATAATTAAAATAAAAATTATGAAACCATGGAAAAAAAATTTCATTCCTTTGTAATTCCTTTTACATAATTCCCTCAAAAAAAACGAAGTCATATTTTATTGTCACTTGTTTTCCTTTTTTTTTTTTTTTTTTTTTTATAATTATTGAAAAATGCATATTCGATCGATAAGGGCTCATATACTTTATTTGTATGCTCACTCTAACAACGTTTCGGGAGCAAAAATTTGCTACATGTCGGAGAAAAAATGCATAGAAGACACACAATGTTGCATGCGAAGAGGGAAGCTGGTGTACTTCATTCTGAAAATAAGAACCAACTGACAGGAAATAATAAATACGAACAGTAGGATCAAACTTTCGTTATAAAGAGAACACCCTCCTCATGGGAATATTTTCCACATTTCATCACAAATATGTACTTACATGTTCGCAAGCAAGGCAAATAAACTTGCAATGGTGTCTACACATTTTTGCAAACAGAACGTAAAATAAATTCATCGAAAATTTCGATGAAAAATATTGGTGAATTAATACATGTGTGCATAAAATGTTAAGGAGTAAAAAAAAAAAAAAAAAAAAAAAAAAAAAAAAAATTAAAACCTGAATCTTATTTTGAGTGGTAAAAAGTGGGGAGCAGTCCGTACATGCTTTTTTCATGACGTATAAATGGGTATCATTAATTTTGCTAAATCACGTAGTTGTATAAAAAATATATTTCCAAGGAGTTATTTCTTTTTTTCGATAAGTACACCTGTATAGTAAAGGTAAAAAGGAAGAGCACTTACTTTGAGGGGATGGAAGGAGGTGATAAAAAGAAAAAACGGTTAGCAGCTCCATGTTATAAAAAAAGGTAAGCAATTCCTTTCAACGAAAACATCACAACATATATATATATATTTATAAATGGAACAGTTAAAAAAAGGTGAACATTCACATGTGTTGTTCTGAGTACTCCTCTCGTGTTAACATCCCACATTTGGAAAACCGTGTGTCGAATTTTGTGCTCGATCAATTTTCCCTGCTATCTCACTTTGTGTAGTAATTTGGACCATTAAAGGTGTGAAAAATTACACACTCTTGCGCATTTTCCTGCTTAAAATGATTCATATATTTCTGTGAAAAAAAACGGAGTTTCTTTTCCTATTGTATATATATGTTGTTAGCTTTTCATTGCTGTTAATAATTTTTTTTTTTTTTTTTTAATTTCTTTTGTATTTTCGTTATGGGAATTTTTCAGCCCATTTGATATTGGTTGCATCTGTATTCTTCGGAAAATAACTTTTCACATATCATTTTCCGTAAGGATATATTTTATTAAACATTTTTTTTCTTTTTCATACATCCTTTTGATTTTCCTTACATGCCTTTTTTTTTTCCTCCCCCCCCCTCTAATGTGTGCCTTTTTTTTTTAGAGACTACGTTCCTCTTATGATTAGCTATTCGCATACGCAGTATTTCTTCAAAATACGTGTTTTGTGTGCAAG
Organism: Plasmodium knowlesi strain H; assembly: GCF_000006355.2. NCBI lineage: Eukaryota > Apicomplexa > Aconoidasida > Haemosporida > Plasmodiidae > Plasmodium > Plasmodium knowlesi. The sequence goes on along the minus strand of NC_011912.2, from coordinate 1,290,472 downwards.
GGAAAAGTGTTTTTTTTTTTTTGTCTACCGCTTGGTATGCATTTCAGTGTGCACACACGTTCCTCCCCCCCTTTCGGTAAACAATTTTTTGGCTTATAAGTCGTGTATAAATGTACATACGCGTGTTACAACTTCACATATGCCACATACAACCTCGCACATGCCTCATATGACGACAAATAATGGGACATGGTTGCACCTGGAGAGCGATCGAATAACTATCCCCCACATGCAAGCATATATCCGCGCGTTTACCTCCACTTCCGTCTGCTAACCCCTGTTTACCCCATTGACGGAGAACTAAACATGTGTTCTTTCGCACAAATCTAGCGATTCATCATTGCGATGTCTTTCTACCACGACGTGAATTTTGAATGTTGGCTTGCCTTCCCGAAATGGGTTTCCAGATGGGCTACATAACAGTTCGACACGTGTGCATTATTCTGTAGAGCTTCACACTTATTTCGTCTTTCAAAGGAATAATTTTTTTTTCCTTTTTTTCTTTTTTTTTTTTTTTGCACAAGAGTATCGACAAAGTGTCTTAGTTACACGAGCGGGCAAACAAATTGACTTAAATATTTTTGCATGCCATATTTCGTCATAAGGGGGGGGGGGGGGGGGAGACTTCGAAATTTTCGACAGAAAAAAAATGAGAAAAGCGAGAGGGATAAGTGAAGAGGAGGAATCCGTTCATTCGCTTGGTCTACACGAAGCCAAAAAAAAAAAAAAAAAAAAGAAAAAAAGGATAATCGACATGTGATAGAATGCGGTATGACAAAATGCGATAAAAGTGTCGTACGTGGGAAAAAAAAAAAAAAAAAAAAAAAAAAAAAACACACACGCGGTTTGGCGGCTTATCTGAATGAATTCTCCTTTTCAAATTTGTACAGCCTCCTCCCAAAGGAGATGCAACATTATTCCCGTCGATGCGCAGTATAGGTTTTGTTCTTATTTTTTTTTTTTTTTTTCTCTCTCACACCATCCCTACATTGTGCCACGCCGATGGTTCGCATATCCGTGCAGTTTGAATAAGACTCCCTATGGGCCATAAATTTATTTCCATTATCGACTAATTTACAAAAAAGGGGAATGGTAAAATAAATGAACATAAATGCGCTAATGCGCGAGTGCACACAGGAGGGAAGGAAAGGCACCGCCAAAGAAGGGGATACCTCTCCCTGTCCTTTTTTTTTTTTTTTTTTTTTTGCATGCATAAAGAAAACTTTACTCCGTGCTACTCCTTCGTCGAACGAGAGAGGTACCCCAAAGAGGGAAGTCTGCTATGCCCATACTTGGCCACTTGTCTTAGTATCATATCTCCGATGACAATACTAGTGCAGGCTTCAATAATGGGAGGAAGTCTCGGCAGTATGCAGCAGTCATGCATTCCTTTTACCTTCAGTTTGCATTTTTGTCCAGAAAAATTAGATGTCTCCTTTTCTATTTGTATGGACGATACAGGTTTTATGGCCGCTCTGAAGACAATATTATTTCCCGTTGTAATTCCCGCTAGAATACCTCCGCAGTTGTTACTTGTTGTGATTAATAGTTTTTCTGAACGAGGAGGAGAAGTTTGTCGCATCGATTGCTCGATTGGTGTGTCGGATCGATTGGAGGTATGGTCCCGTAGATGGCAGTAATTTTTTTCGAAAAATATTCCCTCCTCTGCATGTGCCCCCCGTGATGTCACTTCTCCTCCGTTATTGTCAACAGAATTCGTCAGACTCCATCCCCTCTGATAGTACCTCTCCTCCGATGCATCCAAAGGCCTGAACAAATCGTTATGTTCCGACCCCAGCATATATGTCCCATCGAATCCACTACCAAATTCGATACCCTTCACTGCTGGTATGGAAAGAATAATTTTTCCTAATTCTGATTCCATTTTTTCAAAGATGGGTTCTCCAATTCCTATTGGCACGTTCTGTACAATGCACGTAGCTATCCCCCCTATGCTATCACCTGCTTCTTTTAATTTCAAAATATATGAACATATTTGTACTGCCGTAAATGGATGTGGGCATCTGGTTTGCAGGAGAGTGTACTCACCTGGATCCGTTAACCTTTCATGCGCGTTTTCTAAATCTCCATCGCTGGGAACTGCTCTCTCATAGGTAACTCCACCCCCCCGCAGGAACTTCCCATCAGCGTTGTATACATTGCCGAAAAAGTCGCAGAATATGCCTCTCGCCTGGTCGTACTTCACAGCCCCATATGTGTCGACTAAATCCCTCGACGGTGGATTCCGTTCGAAATTTTTTACGACCTCTTCAGGTAATTTTATATTTCCCACAGAATGGACATAACAAACGATACTACAGTGATAATAATTTTGTAACCACTGCTCTATGCAAGCACCTGCTGCTACACGCGTAGCAGTTTCTCTTCCTGAAAAACGGCTACTTCCACTTTTATTCTTAATATTGTATTTTTTAAAATATGTGTAATCCCCATGACCTGGTCTAGGAATATCTATGAAGGAGGAATAATGTTCCTTCTTCACATCTTCGTTATTAATTAAAAATGTGATTGGTGTTCCCAAAGTTCTATTTTCATCAAAACCGGAAAGGACAATTAATTTATCCTCTTCATTTCGGCTACTAGTGAGCTTGGACTGATTTGGTCTCCTCCTATTTAGTTCTTTTTGTATCAGCGAGAAATTTATTTCTATGTTTGGAAGGAAACCATCTATCACGCACCCGATTGCTTTTCCGTGACTCTCTCCAAAAGAAGTCACCTTCAACAGCGTCCCATACGTGCTCATGTTGCCGCAGCCTGGCGACTTAACGGGGTGGCGACTTAACGGGGTGGCGACTTAACGGGGTGACGACTTAACGGGGTGATAGATCTTCAGAGATTGTATTATGCCCCCTCTAAAGAACCTGTGGGAGAATCAAACTCTGTTACCACACATGTGTGCGATGGTCCGCTCCCCATGCGCAAGTGTAGAAACTGCTAATTTTACATGTAAAATGGAAACCTCAAATCGAGTTCCCATCTTTTCTTAATGGAGCTCCAAATGGAGATAAAATACCGACAAAAGGTGTTTCTCTTTTTTTTTTTTTTTTTTTTTTTTCTCTCTTCCTTTTTCATTTTTTTTTTTTTTTTTTTTTTTCTCTCTTCCTTTTTCATTCTTTTTTTTTTTTTTTTTTTTAACCGTATTGTTCCTCATTTAGTTCTCCCTGGAAATGACAATTCTGTGTAAAATGGAGAGTGACAAATGCTTTCTAAAGGGGAAGGAGTTAGCTCGTGAGCTTATCGACTCATCGTGGTGGACCGCCAAAAATGTGTAGAATGGCGGCGGTGCTCAGGTGCACATGAGGTATACATATATATATATATTCATACGTATATGTTCTTTTTGATACTTTTTCCGGGTAACATATCTACGAGGCGAACACAAAAACAATCCCCCGCATGATTCCGTGGATGCAACAGAAGGACCAACACCAGGAAGAATTAGCAGAAGAAATAAATCCTTAACTTTCGCCTCCTCAAGCAGATACACAGTCTATAACGCGTGACAAAAACGTATTCGTCCTAACCGTCCCATGACAAATGTGTGCCTTGACATTCCTTTTTTTTTTTTATTATTACCAAAAAAAGAAAATTGCTTTAAGGGTTGCTTAATTTTGACGAGAGTTTTGTTCATTGTTGGGGTACATTAAATTTTATGAACTTTGAAAAAAGTGGAAAAAAAAAAGAAAAAAAAAGAAAAAAAAAAAAAAAACAATAGTACAACATAATACAATATAACATTGCAAAATTAATCGGCAAAAAAAGGGGAAAAGGGAAAAAGAAATTTATACACATACGTATACGTACGTCTGTATGTATATTATTCATACATAACTCATGATTCATAATTTAACATATACGTGTAGGGGGTGATTAAAAGCTGATATATAGATGGGGAGAGAGCAGAAAAGAAAAGCTGAAGTCAAAATAAAGACCATGATAAGGTGATATAATTAAAAAGAGGAAAAAAGAAAAAAAAAAAAAAAATTACACATGTGATAGATGAATAAGGTAAGTTTTTTTTTCTTCTTCTTTTTCTTAATTTTTTTTTTTTTTTTTTTTTTTTTTTTTCGGTTATGAATTATGGGGATAAAAAAAAAAAATAAATACCTACAATGCGCGACGCGGAGGTCTCTCCCGAAGGGCACAAAACAAACAAAAAACAGCACGCGCGCTGCAAAGCGCGAGAAACATAAAAAGAGAAGAAGTGCAATGGTTACAATTTTTAATTATCCTCCGATGGGTTTATGGCCCCTTCTTTCCGTTCTCCTTCTCCTGCTCCTACCCCGCCTACACCGTCCGGGTTAACTACAATGTCGAAACAGTTGTAATCGAGTGTTCCCTTTTCATTTGTCTCATTGCATGGATCTTCTTCAACTTGATGTATACGGGATTCATCTCCTGCATTATCAAGTGACCCATAATTTTCCGTACCTTCATTTAGGGGATGAACTCCCTGTTCCTCTCCCATGATTTGCTCTCCAGGTGCCTCTCCTAAATTGTTATTCCCATTAATTTCACCTCCATGCTCCTGTGTCATGTTGTTCTCATTCAGTTCTTGTCCCTCTGCATGTAACATACTCTGTAGGTATTCATTTTCGTTGTAGGAATTTTTTGTTCTGTTGTCCTTCTTCATTTCTGGAGGGGTCTTGGGCATGCTGATGGAAATCTGGGCTACTTTATCATCAAAGTTGCCGCCACCGTTATTCCCTTTATCGTTATTATTTATTAATTTTTTGTTCAGGAAGTATCCGTTCATGCCAACTTCCGGTAAATTCTGGAGGAAAAAAGGTGGAGGGATATAACGACATGTCACATGTGGGGGGAATCAAATGAGTGTGTAAGGGGTGGGGGTACAGAGATGTTGTAATGGGCTATGCATAACAAAAAAAGGAATAAGCACATAAACTCTAGTTTTACCGTTGTGTCCACATGGTCATGTGAATAATTGCAGTAGTAGTTCGCGCAATACAAACCTAGGGGCGAGAAGGGTAAAGGAAAGAAACGTTAAAAACGAGAGGAAACGGAATGGGTACCGCTTTTCCTTGTAGAGGTAATATCCACACGTGGAATTCCCTTCCCATGTGACGATATGAAAAGAACTCCATTCTTCTTACCAAATTTACAGGGAACATTGGGATGTATGTAGATGCACTCGGATCCGAAGGCGCAGTACGGCCAGTTACGACACTAAGTGGGAAAAAAAAAAAAAAAAAAAAAAAAAAAAATGATGTGTGCACAAATGGATGATCATATCACTAATAGTGAATATCAAAATAGTATTCTATATAAGCTGGGATGAATAATTCGCAGATTATAAAAATAATCGCAGCGTCTATCTTACATTTTCCACAGGGTGAATGTAACGACACTTGTCTCCAAACTGACAGTTCGGTAGATAGGCGCACTTCTTCGGAATCTGTTCAAAAGGGAGGAATTAGAAGGAAATAAATGAGGACGGGTTGGAGGATAAATTATATTTGGTCCGTAATTCACCCGTGTGTAGATGTGTGGGTGGCAAATAATTTGAACACTTCTTACCTTCGCAACGATGTTCTTTGCATCCGTTTGGTCGTCTGGGTTGAGTCCCTGGGGGGCATCTGCACAGAGAAGAAAGGGGAAGGGTGTAATAAGTGGATGAACATATATACACTGAAAAGAGAAGATACGAAGAAAACGAATTCTACAAACATTCATGAAAAAAAGATGCATCTTAAAAAAGAGTGTTCGTCTTTAAGAGGAATTTCCCCTCTTCTCTTTGCGACACACTTACCTGCATTTATTAGCCCAGTCGAATTTTGGTTTCCTTCGCCAATTCCGTTAACCCCTGGTTCCGCTGATCCTTCCTCCTTTTGTTCGTCTGCAACGATTTTTTGAATATCTTCCTTAACAATAGCCGGATCATTCTTGGCCTTATCAAATTGTACGTTTTGTTGCAATGTGGAAGAAGTTTGATTTGGTATGTGGGATCCATTGTGTGGCTGAACCTTCATAGGAACCATCCTTTCCGTCTGCATATGGTGTGCATTCAAATGTTTCTGTCTTGTATTCAAAGGAGGCGTAAACGTAGCGGATGTAAAATTGGACACCCCATACGTCGATACGGGGGGATTATACGAAGGAGGAGGTGGAGTTGGGTTCGTCATGCTATTCGGGAAAAACATATTGTGTTGATTATTCCTGGGATTTAAGGTGCTATTTTACCAAGTGACGGGTGGAAAAAAAAAAAGGGGGGAGGGGGGTGTAAATTGATGTGGAAAAATCTACACTTGCATATCCATCACATGGTTAAAAAAAAAAAGGGGAGGATAAATGTTGTTCCTCTTTTTTTTTTTTTTTAATGTAGAATTCTTGCATACCTATTAGGGTTCACATAATTTGCTGATGGATGAGAACCTTTTTTATTCATGTTCGCATTAAAGTGAATTCGATTGGGGTGATGCAGACCACTGTTCGGGTGTCTATTATTAGCGAAGCTATTGTTGAACATAGTCGGCTGTATAAAGTTGTTACCACTTATGGTGTTATTATCTACTAGCTTCTGTTGACTTAGCATGTAATTTCCAGGATGGTAATTCCCAACAGTAGGGTTCATTCCTTTCTCATAACTAGGCTGTGCACCGACGTTTTCGTATGGGTAATTCATGCGGTAGTTGGACATATCCTGATTCGCCATACCTACATAGGGTGAGGTGGTAGAAGCGGGTGTGTTAGAAATGAATTCATTTACAAATACTTGTACATTCTATGGTGTCGTATCCGTAGTGCGCAGTCACTACCACTAGTACTATCGCCCCATGTCTTCAATGTACTCACCCGTCGCGGATGGCTGCAAAAAGGGAATCGGGTTATCTCCTCCGAATTGGGGATTCGGTCTGCAAAAGTGTTAAAACAAGGTGGAAAAAAAAAAAAAAAATAATAAAAATATGTTATGGCAATTCTTACAAATGTGTATATATGGCCCCAAACGGGGCGCACTTATTCCTACAAGCAACATAAGGTGAAGAAGAACCACATGCA